>NC_090995.1:4567954-4870984 GCF_041146395.1 Eulemur rufifrons | reverse complement strand
TATTACCTGATTCTACAGCCGACCAGCTTGCCCTACAGATTTTGGACTTGCCACTTGCCAGCCTTCACAATTGCATAATCCACCTCCTAAAAATTAATCTATCCATCCATCCATCCATCCATCCATCCTATTGGTTCTCTTTCTCCAGAGAACCCTGATTAATATAACACCATTACAGAATACACGAAAATTTACCATAAAAGCATCAGCAGTAAATCAGATCATAATTAATCATAAGCAAGACACACGAAGATGGTTTCTGTTTTTACAAGACAGCCCTTCACTTGTGATCAAATCATTTTCTTGGAAGAGTCTAACTAGAATCATTACTAACAAGGGCTCAGTGTAACATGGGTATTTGTAATGTTTCCCAAAAAGTTATGTCATACTAATAGAGGAGACATTTTGAGATGTTTGCTCAACTCATGACCTATTTTATTTTCCGGAAAATTTCCTTTCCATCCTGTATGATTAGACCCCCTCCAGCCACGTTTGCAGTATGTGAAACCCACCTCTGGCCATTGCTCATTGGGCCAGGGATGAGCACCCGGTTCAGACTAGACTTACCAGGTCTTTTCCTGCATCTGCAGGTAGGATTCAAAGTCTAGTTAACCTCGTTAGTTTTCTTGTGAATAATGATAAAGTTAGTTCAGAGTCAAAGGAGACATGACTCAAGCAAACATGTAATAAAAGGCAAAGACAACAAGTTCTTAAGACCCAGAAAACCAGAGAGGAGCTCAGGTCCTAAAAATACAATAAATAATAACCAGATTCAGATCCTGTGAAAGTTTGGATAGATGTGTTTCTTCAGATTCTGTGAAATAACTCAGTAATCTTATACTAAATTCCTACCTTATTTTCACCCACCTTCTACATCTTTGTTTTCTTCTTCAAGCTAATTTGAGTGACTTAATCACTAGAGCTGTGATTAGGGTAGACAGACAACCCCTTTCTTTCTCATAAAAGCAACTGAGTTTTCTTTCATTTGCTGTCTTATATTTGTTTTCTTAAACAATCTGAAGAGATAAAAATCAATTAAAATCAATTACTTTCAATTCACTATCTCATCATGAATCATATTATCATTTTTTCTGCCAGCATTGAATGCATAACCTATCACAAAATAACCATCAGATGAGTCCAAAATTTAGGTTTTAATTTTTATTGTTTTAATTAGGATCTAAGAACAAAGGATCACAAATCAAACTATTAAAAGTCTGGAATTGATTATACTATGGAACAGCTGCAAATAACCCAAAACACACTGAACTGGGAACATTATTCCAGATAGTTATAATAGTATGGGAACAATATTAAGGAAAGAAATATGGTGATTAGACCTTAAATTTGGTAGCATTCATGGCAGGAGTTGGATGTGGGGGATGTTGCTAAATATTTTTTATCCAATCTTCTGGATCTATCCAATCTTGGTCAATCTTGGATTGTCTAAAAATCTTTACTATGGACAATGCAAGAAAGATCAAGTAAGTATAAGTTTATGGCCTATCAACTTTGGAGATCCACAGGTTTATGAAATATAAAGTCCATACTCTGAGCATATAAGATATAAAGTCAATATGAGATATAAAGTCAATACCCAGCTTATCTATTGCTTCAGTTTAATCAAGAGTCTCTCTGTATAGACTCTTTGTATGGTCCACCTGACAGTGACCTTAGCTTCCATAAAATAGAGATTTGATGAGAAATAATCTTTTCTCTCCCTGATATATAGTTTTCTTTTATGACAAAAGTTCAGAAAAACTTGACTCTGCCACAGAAAATGTTTTATCTCACGAAAGGTTAGTAAAAAGGTGTTTGCAAAGCATGCTATATGAGAGACAATTCTTAAGAATAACAACAATAATAACTATCCATTTTACTATTCCAGAGAGGAAGTGATATAATGACATTAATGCATGCAAAAAACTATCTAGGGATAGTTTTAGGTAGTAAATTTGTCATTTCTTATTTATGTGACAAAATTTTCAATGAGCCAATCCCATCTGAATGTTTCTAAATAATTATCCTAACATCAGATATATTTAGCTGATTAGTATAAGAAAATCTCTTCAAGATAATTTATAAATGCTTCAACATTTTATAGGTTGAATCTTCTAAGCAGAAATGTACTTGTCTACTGAAAAATGTATCTTCTAAAGATGTTTCTGAATATATATGCCCTTGGATGCTAGCCTATTTTAAAAATTTTTGTATTTACAGGGTGTTTATCATCCACATTTAAATGAATATGTCTATGTGCCACAATGTCACTGAATAACAACTCATCCTTCAATAATATGGCTTTGGTTATTTGTTTCTTCATATTATGACACTGTGGCATCAAGCATTTATTGGCCAGGTGCAGTGGCTCACACCTGCAATACCAGCACTTTGGGAGGCAGAGGCAGGAGGATCACTTGAGGCCAGGAGTTCAAGACCAGCCTAGGCAACATAGCAAGACCCCATTTCTACAAAAAAAATAAAAATAAATAAAAAAATTATCCAAGCATGGTGGTGTGCACCTGCAGTTCCAGCTACTTGAGAGGCTGAGGCAGGAGGATTGCTTGAGGCCAAGAGTTTAAGATCAGCCTAGGCAACATACCAAGACCCCATTTTTTAAAAAAAAAAAAAAAAGGAATCCAGGCATGGTTGTGTAACCTGTAATCCCAGCTACTTTGGAGGGTGAGGCAGGAAGATTGCTTGAGCCCAGGAGTGTGAATCAAGAATGAAGCGAGCTATGATAATGCCACTGCACTCTAGCCTGGGTGACAAAATAAGACCCTGTCTCAAAAAAAAGAAAAAATCTTGTATCCCCTTTGTCATTTAGTTCAAGGAATCTTTTTATTTCTACCTTAGTTTCCTCCTTGATCCAATAATAGTTAAACAGGTGGTTGTTTAATTTCCATAACTTTGTGTAGAATTGTTTCTGCTGAAGCTGATTGCTGATTTTATTCTACTATGGTATGAGAAGAGACATGGTATAATTTCTATTTTTTTTTTTAATTTGCTGAGATATATTTTGTGGCCTAAGGTATGATCAATCTTAGAGAATGTTCCATGTGCTGATGAGAAGAATGTATGTTCAGTAGTGTTTGGGTAGAATGTTCTGTAAATTTCTGTTAGGCCCATTTGCTCTAGAGTCCTGTATAAGTCCAGTGTTTGTTTTTTTATGCTTGAAGGATTTGTCCAGTTCTGTCAGTGGGCTGTTGAAGTCCCTGTTAATTACAATGTTGCTGTTTCTAACTTTGTTTAGATCTAGTGGGGTTTGCTTTATGAATCTGGGTGCACCTGTGTCAGGTGCATAAATTATGATGAATTGCTCCCTTTACCATTTTATAAAGACCATCTTTGTCTTTCTTTACTATTGCTGACTTGAAATCTATGTTATCTGATATGAGAATGGCTATCCACGGTTTCTTTTTATTTCCATTTGCATGGAATATTTTTTCTATTCCTTCACCCTGAGTCAGAATGAGTCTTTGTAGCTCAGATGTGTTTCCTCGAGACAGCAGATACTTGGCTTGTATTGTTTTAACCATCCAGGCAGCTGATGTGTCTTAAGAGGGGAATTCAAGCCATTCACATTTACTGAAAGAATTGACAGATGAATGGATATGGAAACAAAAAATTAAAATTTTTTTTGCCTGATATTATAATTTTTTCAATCAAAACAGTTGCTTTTGGAGTATGTTTTTAAAGCCAAGTTAACCTAGGAAACTGGTCACTTAGTGGTCACTCTGGAGGACAAATTTATAGAGATTTTGTGGCATCCATCAATGGCGCTCCATACCTAACCAACCTCAGCTCTGTTTCACTGTCTCAATAGAATTGCCTGCCCTTTTTATAATCATGAAGCAAAGTTCTTATACGTTCCATTAATGCATTCTGCTTCTACAGCTGTTCACTCTGACACTCCCCATTTCTCTTACCTCTTCCTCCTGCAGGTGACACCCTGAGTCACATTCACAATGACTTCAGCTCCTTAGTCCATGTGAGAAACACTGTCATACAGTATTGGCCTCAATATAGAAAAAGTATTTTATACACTCTCAAAGATAGGAAGGGGATTGGCCATAATGTTTAAAAGGTTGGTAGAGGTATAAGAAATTAAAAACGAGAAAGATATGAGAAACAGGCAAGACCTTGGAAGTATCAGAGGAAAACTTCCCCCATGCTAGTCAGTGACATTTGTCTCATAATTATCAATTCCCCAACCCCTCACTTTCATGATTTTTTTTTAAATTTGAGGGTATCTTTTATACCTTATTAAAATGAAACCACCTTAATGGAAGATACTGTCACAGTGGTAGCGTCTCATGGGGAAAGGCACATAATGTATACTTGGGGGCTGTCCCCAGAACAAAGTGTTCGGTATTTGGAAGGTGGCACCCCTGAGCAGCAAGTGGGAGGAAACAGTCAACAGGGAGAGGGACTCAGGTCGCAGGGAAGGGCTGTGTGTATGAACGAGGAAGATATTTCAGGTGCTTCTAAGAGGGAAAAGATCTGAGGAGTTAGAAATATGCCCAAAGCGAATTTTAGGAAATTTTATGATTTATATGTACTCAATCTTTAGGAGAATTTTAAATAATATCTAAATGATTATATGAGCTCTCTGTGTTCAGGCTGTTTTCTCTTCATCTGTGACTCTGCAGAGTTTGGGCCATGAAGGAGGTAGGGAGCTCTGTGGGACCTGTACCCAGTTCTGTCCCATGGATATTTTGTATAGAGCAGATATTTTACAATTATTTTCTGACTCAACAAATTATTTGAAAATAAAGAGTAGTAACAATGCAGGCCTGAAAATAAAACAATAAGGTTTGATTTTTCCTTAAGAAAAACTTGGACATCCATGTGAGATGACTTATCCATGGTGCTATTTAGATTATCTCACAGAAGAACTGCATTGCATTCCAAATTCTAATGCTTTAGCAGATGGATAGTCAATAGCTACAGAAATTGAAAGATGATTATTTAAAAATAGAATTGATCTTATGGAGACAGAGTAGAATTTTGGTTACCAGAGGCTGGGAAGAGTAGCAGGCGGCAGGGGGGGTGGAGGATAAATTGGGGATGGATAATGGGTGCAAAAATATAGTTAGTTAGATAGAATGAACAATATTTGATAGCACAACAAAGTGATTATAATAAACAATAAGATATAAATCAGCAATAAGATATATTTCAAAATAAATAAAAGAGTGGAATTGAAGTGTTCCTAACACAAAGAAATGATAAACACCCAAGGCTATGGGTACCCCAATTGCCCTGATTTGAATAATTCACATGGTATGCCTGTATCAAAACAGCACATTTACCCTATAAAGATAGACAACTATTATGTACCCATAATAATTTAAAATGAAAAATTAATGAAATAAAAACTGAAAAATAGAATATATTATTTCATTCAAAACACAAAAGGCTTACCAGAGAAGAAAAATAGGAGCTTTCTATCAGCACCTGCGGAATTAAAGGAAATGAAGCAAATTCTCTCTTGTTGTAATGAACTTCAAATTGACCACACACAGATGACCCACAACTATAAATAGTAACTTGCCCTCCCCCCATGTTACAGCACCTGATAAACAGAATTGAAAGATATAAATAGATTGATAAATGTGTGTGTGTGTGTGTGTGTGTGTGTGTGTTTAGTTATGTGTGTGCTATGTTGTTTTCTATTGCCAGTTGATACAGTCTCATAAATTTGTCTCTCACTTTTGGAGGAAGGAGCAGGGTTTAGCAGGCTACAATGATCATAGTGAAGTAGTGGCTGAGTCCTAATGAACTTTCAATCTGAGCACAGATTTACCCCTTTAAAACCTTGCGACTGGTTGCAAAATTCCAACATTTGTAGAAAAAGGTTTGTCAAAAGAAAGTTGATATGTACTGGTGCCAGTATCCTCCACCTCCTTGCAAATCAATTAAGTCTGTCTTGGTTGAAAAATGACCAAAATCTATTTACTCTTAAATATATTGAATTTCTGTTTTCTCCTTTTTGGAAATTGTTTTGGATCATTTAATTATCCTATACATCCAGGGCTAGCAACCAATGACCCATGGACTAAATACCCTGTATTTAAGCTTTCAAAGTGTCTTTGTATTTTTTTTTTTTATTTTTGCAGAATGGGATTGTGAGCCTGTGATGTGATCCTTCCATTAGAACACTAGTCATTTATAATATTACATTTTTATTTCCTATCTTGAATAATGTGTTCACATCTCAAATCTCTCTTGGCCAACTATCTTATAAAATAAATATGTTTGTAAAACCATTTAGACAGCACACCCTTCTAAAGCAATGATTCTAATATTCAATTTGTTTGTGTCTAGCACTAATGGAGTACTATGAATGTCAGGGGATTCCAAAATAATATGTATATGTGTCCCAAAATAATTTGGATTCAATTATTTTCCTAACTGAGGAACTTAGCTTTCAAAGTACAAAAATACAGCTCATTCTTTGTCATCCTTAGATTTGTGCAGGGCCGTTTCTGTGTTTTTACTCTGCATGCTCAGGAACAGAAAGAACCTGAAATCCAGCATCATTAGGACCAATGTCATATTTTTCTTTCATATTTCCTTTTTTTATTGATCCGTGTGTGCTATTCATTCATTTACTCAATACACATTCTTAAGCTCCTATTAAGTCTCGAACGTTGTGCTAATTGCACTAAATGCAATAATTAATAAAACAAATCATTTTCTCATAGTAAGTGCATAGTTGGATGGAGAAGAAAAACATGCGAATGCATGATGCAACAGAGATTGCTATGTAAGGATATTTATATCAAAGAGAATGAAGCACTGTCTCAAGGAATACAGATAACATTCGGGTTGAATTTTGAGACTAAGTAGGAATTTTCCAAAGAAGCAGAGAAAGGGCATTACTATAAGAGGAAAAAGCATACAGGATTGCTTGGAGTCATCAACATGGCATGAAATTCTTGAGGACAGGGGTTGTTTCTAGCACATTAATGGACAGTCAAGCAAATAAATGTTACTTATCTTTTCTATTTCAGGATTATTTTAAAAATCCTTAAGAAACACTGTATAAAAGCCTAAATATTCCAAAATTATAAAGCAATATTTTCCCACCTGGAGAATAATCTAATGGTGTAGATGGAAAACACATAAAAGACTTTTAGCAATATGAAGTAGCATTTGAAATTATATGTTATGAGATGTTAGAGAGAGAGAGAGAGAGAGAGAGAGATGTTGGTGGCTGAGGAAGAACTTTCAGGATGAGTGGAATTGAAGAGAGTGATGCTTTGGCACGTGGAAGGGCCTTGTCAATGAAGGATGCTCAGTCAGGGCTACCAGGTTTCCAGTTCTGCAATACAAAAACGAAATTAAAATTTTGCTGCAAGGAGAACCATTTGCATAGAGTAAAATGTAAATATGTCATTCATATTTTATTTCCTGAACTTGTTCAAGTTAGCAGCCCAGGAGGAAATAGCCCACGCCACCCTGAGTATCCTCTGAAAGTCCAGCCATGGGATTTGCAATTTAGAGTGTCAGAGCTTGTTTAAGGCCTGAGAAGCCAATTCTTTCTTTGAGTTTGGGATCAGCCCACCCTAACATGGAATCTCATGAGAGTCCTGAAGGTCACTAGCCTTCGGTGCCTTGGTTTTGCTGATCCAGCACTTAGAATTTTCATTTCCATTTTGAAACCAATAAATCAGTATATCTTGCCAGGGGAGTTTTAACCTCTTAAGATGCAATCAAATTGCTCAGTCGGAATGACTCCTGAAAATTGATCTGCACATTGCTAAGAATGGAAGAGAACTTTCACTTATCTAAGGAATATATATCACTGTTGTACAGCATAATGCTGGCTGGATCCTGCAGGATTGAGTTAAGCTGTGGTAATTAGAAAGATCTGAGCTTATCTGCACCAAGTAGAACAGACAGTTGTTCATCAGTGGTATCGGCCAACTGTATATGTACACTTGTGTAGGAGAGGAAAAATTTTTACATTTCTTCTACCCTTCTTGGGTTCATTAGCTGGAGCCTTACAAATGAGACTGACAAAAGACAGATGTAAAAGAGAAAAACAAACAGAATTTTATTAAAGTGTGCACCATGCAGGCACATGAGAGCACTCCGTGATCGGTACCTCAAAGTGGTGATTAAAACTTGGGCTTACATAGCATCTTAAAAAAAAATCAATAAATTTGTAGAGAAGTGACAAGACAAAGGAAAAGCATTTTGAGTTTCTAGGAGCTGCAAATTGGAGGAAGGTAATTATATGAGGAAACTAATAAGCACTAGTTAGTCAATTTTGTTATGCATGTTCCTCTGGTGCCATCTCTGGGCTGATAAGAGTCTGGAGTTGTCTTCAGTGATTCACTTCTGTCCTTCTTGGTAGGAAGAGAAGGGAAACACCTTAAAAAAATTTATGTCCTGTCTTTTGGCAAATAGGGGGAGGGCAGAGAGTTTTTCTTATATCTGCTTCTTGGCCTTCGGCTCAAAATAATCAATACGCCAAAGTAGCATCTTTTTAAGTGGCATATTCTGCTACCCTTCATTAGATAACCACCGTAATCCATGTATTTGCAATACATTGTTTTGTAATTGTCTATCTTCATGCCAGTTTGATTGTTTACCATCTGCGATCAGTGTTGAAAACCATAAGCACAAAATTTATTTTTAATTTCTGAAACATCTCCCTTGCTGCTTTATATAACATACCACAGTCCTGAAAGGTGTTTTGTTTTGTTTTGCCATATAATTTTTTCACGCTGATTTTTCCGATCTTCGCAAATTATCAATAGGTAATTTTCACCAAAATTGGGTCTTTGAAGGAAACAATTTGCATTTCAATATAATAATTTCATCATTTGATATATGTTTCAAAACAGTAGCATCATCAATACATTGTTTCTCATTTTCCCTCATTCCAATCCTGTCCTGTTTCTTTGATGGGGGCTGGCCCAGTCTCACAAGAGAATCCTAAAAAGATCATTTATCTCGCTGCTAAAAGACTAGGAGGGAATTGAGAATGATCACCTCTCTTGAGACTCTACTTCCCCTCGATGAAGCAGTATCTACCTGATTAATTTAATCAGACCATCACAAAGATTAGCAAGGTAACATGTCCCAAGTGTCCTGTGTTCTTTGGAGAAAGGTCTTCTATATAGGAGAAATAGCATGATTTTATCTGTTCATTATTCCCTCAGCCCTTAATGCAGCACACTGGTTTTCAGTTTGGCTGCTCAGAATCAAGTGAGCATAATGTCAATGAAGTAATTGTGGGACTAAGATAAAGAAAAAACAAGAGAAATGGCAACCACTAAAATCACTAAGTAATATTAATATCTGAAGATTATGAGTACACTATTGGGAAATCTAAAAATAGCATCATTTTTTCCCTGCAGAGTTTAACCCAAATTTCCCCCTCTTCAACTGCTACGTGTCATGTAAAATGTAATCTGTACCTGTTTTGCTAACCAGACAAGGTAGTGGCATTCTTGTCTGTCCTGCTGTAGAAACAGAGACAAACTCCTTCCAGGCTAAGCAGGGTAATCAGGTGAGAGTAATAGAACTATCTTTGCCTTTAGAGCTTTGTGTTGTTATAAATAGAAAATAATAATGGAGTTTTGTTGTTGTTGTTATCACCATGCACTGCTCATGCAGTGTTCAAATACAGCAATTTCTGAAATATAAATAGGTAAAGGGAATTGAAAAATGAAAGTAGTCATTAGAAGAGAGTAGTGAGCGCGTCTACTAAGACAGCTGCAATGCATTAAATTGAGGTTTAATTGTTTCATAGTTTTTCTCAGAATGTTTAAGGGAGAGCTGCAGGCATATAGGAGAGGAAAGGCCAAGCTGTGCCAGGCATATTGAATTAAAGTATTCTAAATTTCTCTCCATGTATTAGGTGTCCATGTGCTTTCTGTAGCTCACAGGGGAAGGAAAGGAGAGAGTAGACACCCTCCTCTCCCCATGTCCCAATTCTTGGTTGCAAGACCCTCAAGGAAACTCTGAACCTTTGATCTTGCTCTGTAATTATGGAACGGGCTTTTTGATGGAAGGAGACAGGAAAAAGTCTGAAAAAATAAACTGCTCATATCACTTTGCCCAGAAGTTGTTTTTAATCACAAATTTCTTCTTGGCCCCTCAAGAATTGCAGAGGTTGAAGTTGATATTAGGAGAAACTTTCCCCTTGTTCACATTTATGAAATTTTGAAAGTGAGGAGCCTTTGCATGGAAAGGAAACATCAGCGCTGTGTTGGGAGCTAGCTCGCCTGGTTCCCATGAGCCCATTGTAGAATGTTCATGCATTTTATGAGCCAGTTGTTAAACTATGGGTAGCTGTAAATAAAGCTTGGCAGGAATATTTATATCACAGAATCTGATAAATACTACAGACCAGCCCCCAAGTTTGCCAGCCTCTCAACATGCTGGGAGGAGAGGCAGCTAGAACAAGGTGACAGCCATCTGGACCTTAGGTGTCGATACTTTAGTGAAAACACTCCGTTATAAGAGGGTTAGTGAGGCATCGTGGATAACACAGGATCTCAGAAAAACAACGAATAGCAGGGTGACCCAGCAGAAGATAATGCAAGAAAAAAATGTCTAGAAGTTGTTCCAAAATGGTCTCTAACCACCGATGACTGATGCCCATGTGCTATGGTTTGGATGTTTGCGTTCCTCCAAAATTCATGTTGAAACTTAATCCCTACTGCAACAGTATTAAGAAGTGGGGCCTTTGGGAAGTGATCAGACCATGAGGGCTCCATCCTAATAGGTGGGACTGGTGTCTTTATAAAAGGGATTGAGGAAGCAAATTAATTCCTTCCATTTCTTTTGTCATGGAGCAGGGGGGCATAGCATTCATCCTCTCCACAAGACAGCAACATCTTGGAAGCAGAAAGCATGCCCTTACCAGACACCTAATCTGCCAGCACCTTGATCTTGGACTTTGTAGGCTCTAGAACTGTGACAAGTAAATTTCTGTTCTTTACAAATTCCCAGTCTGTTGTATTTTGTTATGGCAGCAGGAAAGTACTAAGACACCATTCCTAGACAGGAAACTTTGCCTTTAAATACCATTATGCTTGATTCTCTGCTTAATTGTCTATTTAATTAAATGCTGTACAAAGTGTAACTGCTCCCAAACAGTTTTCTTAGTGGTGTTCTAAAGCCAAAATTTTTTTTAAAAAACCTTTTAAATTTTGTTAAACAAAAATTGACCTGAATGAACCTTCTAGAAGTCACTGCACGAGGCTTGTGCAGAAAGCAGCCTGGCAACTATCCAGGTACCTACTCAGGTAGTACGGGTACCTAAGCAAATTTAGATTTGAATTCATGCTCATGAGTGGACAGTTATAAGATATATAACCAATAGATTTAAAATTATAAAATTATAGTTAACACATATACACTGCTTACTATGGAACACATGCACCAACACTTAATTCTCCTCAGAACCTGTGAAGTAACTATTGCTATTTTACAGATGAAAAATAAAACAACAAAAAATGAAAACATGAGTTACAGGGAGTTTAATTACCTTGCCTAACATCTCACATCAGTAAGTTTGGAGCGAGGCTTTGAATCCAGAGTGGCTGAGTCCAGAAGCTAAGAGCTTCGCTGCAATGCCAGTGCTCTGCATGGAGCCATAACATTTGTCACATTGGAAGTGCTCCTGGCTAAGAATGTTCCAGTTCAAGTGCTCTTTTTACTAGAATATACTGCATGCTATGTTTTGTCTTTCTTATTTATAAAAAAATTACAAAGACTTTGACATCTATATCAATTGCTATGATCATTATAGTCACCAGCATAAATGTAAATTTAACCTAATTCATTTCGATTTAATAGATGATTAAGAATTTACCAGAGGCCGGGCGCGGTGGCTCACGCCTGTAATCCTAGCACTCTGGGAGGCCGAGGTGGGCGGATCGTTTGAGCTCAGGAGTTCGAGACCAGCCTGAGCAAGAGCGAGACCCCATCTCTACTAAAAATAGAAAGAAATTATATGGACAGCTAAAAATATATATAGAAAAAATTAGCCGGGCATGGTGGTGCATGCCTGTAGTCCCAGCTACTCGGGAGGCTGAGACAGGAGGATCGCTTGAGCTCAGGAGTTTGAGGTTGCTGTGAGCTAGGCTGACGCCACGGCACTCACTCTAGCCTGGGCAACAGAGTGAGACTCTGTCAAAAAAAAAAAAAAAAAAAAAAAAAAGAATTTACCAGAAACTACCTATTTTTTTTTCCTACTAGGAACGATGTAGAATAGAAAAGTAGTATTTAACATATCATCACCAGAGATTATTACAATAGAAGTTGAGAAGCAACACTTATGCACTCAGAACATTTGGAAATTGAAACAAGATAATACAAAATGAAGTGCTTCCTTTAGGAAAGTTGGTATAAGAGACACTATTAAATCTATGTGCCATCCTTAAGTATTCTTATAGAAAGAATGCAAGGCAAAATAATTAAATGCCAGTGAAATACATGAGAAATATAATGTCACTTTGATATAACATGCTTTTTTAGAGTAATATAAAGGATGAATATGATAGATCATGATAATAATCAAAAGATTCTCTAAAGAAAGTAGATACCAAAAAGAAAAAATCTAGACTAGATAGAAAATGAAGGAAACATTGCACAGAATCTTGAATAATTGAAAAAGAGACTTGGATAATGCAAGAGAAAGCAGAGCTATAAGTATAATATGAATCTGAGGATATAAGGGAGAAATTTTAAATTAGAAACTCAAAAGGTGTCAGTCTTTCTTTCTTTCTATGGGCCGAGGCAACTAGACTAACAGCATTGACAACTCTCAGACTAGATTTTTAAAAAAAGAAACATGGTTTATATTCAGTGAAAAAGAATATTATGGAGTAATACTAAGGAAAAAAAATCTATTTTATAATTAGATTATCTTTGGTGATGGCTTTGAATGAATTTAACTTCTATTTGAATTAAAACGACAACAAAATTATAGACTTTAAAGACATATTAGATCAATTTCTTAATTAGTGTCCATATTAATGGGATGACTGAGGAGCTTTTAAGCATGTAAAAGATGAAGAAAGTAATTAGGACCCATAGTGTCGTTTTGAGGAAGAAATTAACTCAGAAAAAAAAAAGATGAATTTGAGATGTAGCAAAACATTTCCCAATAAGTGAAGAAATGGATCCAATGTTCTTTGAAGGTCTGGAGTTGTACACAAGAGAATAATGTCAGAATAGCATGTACAAGAACAGAAATGCTAGAGAAATCAAGCAACTTTCATGATAGAGGTGAATGCTTTTTGACCCCAAAAGGGCATTCACTGGCAAATTGATAACATAAAGCAATGACAAAATCCTGACGCCTATTATCAAGTTGAATTTTATTTATTTTCAGTCATAGGGATACTGTGATTAGGCTAATGACATAATGTATTATTTAGAGTAAGCAGCCCTAACTGTTGCAACAGATAAATCCTGGCTATTCAGAGACGTAAAAAAATAACAAGTGCAAAGTCCAGCATAGGTCAGGCAGTAGTCTTCCATGCTATTGTTAAATCTGTAATCCTTGACCTCTGTGGGAAAGTGAGACCTGGAGATTTAAATAGATTTTTAAAAAGTCCATACCAAGGCATAACACACATTATAACTATCCACATTCCATCAGCCAAAATTCAATCTCCATGACACAAACAGCAAGGAAATAGAATCTTCCTGTGTGCCCAGGAAGAGAATATATTAAAGTGACAAAAAGCATTGTTTATGCCACAATAGATTATTAGGATTTAAAAAAAATAATTAAATTTCTGCTTGGAGCATATTCTGCTTCCATTACTTATGACTGGGAAAGGAAGTGTAGCAATGGGATAAACTGGAACAATCCACCACCAGTGCCTTCACTGTGGATCTCAAAGACTCCTGAATAAGGTGTCTGAACAATGGATGATGAGCCAGTCTTTGAAGAGAGGATGGTGCTAATTATCAACACCAACAATTTGGCTTACCAGCTATCAATGGTCAGAAAGAATTTACATATAGTCTCTATGTAAACATACTGTCTATAAATCCTTTAGTCTCTGTGTGCCTGTATATTCTAGGTGCATAATTTAGTCTCTGTTAAGATGTACCAGGAAACTTTCCAACGTACAATTACCTAATCATTTCATAGGGAAGGGTATACCACAAGACATAACTTGATATCCTCCTTAGAATTCTTTAAACTTTGCCTCCAATATGTATTCAGTTTTGCTCACTATTGCTTACTCCTTGAACCTACCCCTCCCAAATTTCTCACACCTTTATTATACAGAGAAATTTACCTTTGGGATGATGGGGCTGTGCATTTCTAAATTTAAATGCTTAGGCTCATCACTTCTCCCAGAAAAAAAAATAAAAGAAGTCTAGTGAAGTTACCAGGTCACTCACAGTTTAGAAAGGGAATACATGAATGTGCAAATATATTTTCTGTTTTCCTGAGAAGGAGAAAGGGAGGAAGTGGGTGTAGAAAACTGGCAGACTTGGCAGATCAGAGAACTCTATTTGCTACAATGATTGGATCAAGGACACTATTATCCCAACATGTCCAATTAGAGGGATACCTGGAATTTTTCTGAAATTGTCGAGCAAAACATAGGCTCTCATTTGCCAAGCTGGGATAATATAAGAGAGTAACTAGTGAGGGCCCTTGTTCCAGGATATACAGAAAATCTAAGAATTAATTCAACAAAAGAAGATAAAATAGTTGGGAGATGAAAAGAGAGAGGGAAGTTGGGGGGCAGAGAGAGAGAAAGAACTGAGTCCTAAACTGAATCCTATGTTCTTCCAGGATTGAAGCCATTTCTAACTTTCCCATTATTGAACTAATAAATACATACACTAATGCTACTTCATGAATTCACATAAAGGATTATAAACATGATGGATGTACATCTGTTGAGAATAAAATTTTTAAAGTTTCCAAGACAAATATAAACGTGTAAAAACAAAGAGTGAGTATCAGTAACTACTAAATTTTTAAAAGCGCTATTTTAGAAAGGTTTTACTGTCAGGTAGTATCTTAGTTCTGTGCTGCTATAACAGAATATCACAACTGTGTGATATATAAAAAACAGAAATATATTTCTCAAAGTTCTGGAGGCTAGAAAGTCCAAGATCAAGGTGGTGGCATCTGGTATCTGGCGAGGGCTGCTGTCTGCTTCCAAGATGGCGCCTTGAGTACTGCACCATCCAGAGGGAAGGAACCCTGTTCCTCACAAGGCAGAAAAGAGAAAGAGAGAGAAGTGGTATTAATTCATTTGTGAGGGTGGAGCCCTGATGACCTAAACACCTCCCATTGGGCCCCACCTCCCAACACTGTTGCTTTGGGGATTGACTTTCAACATGAGTTTTGGAGAGGACAGAAACATTCAAACCATAGCAGGTAGTATTTAAAATGCCTTGTATTTATACAGTCTTTTATACTTACAGAGATTTACCATAAATTAGTTAATTTCACTTTAACATAATCATAGAATAGTTATTATTATCACACTCCACAAGCAGCAAACTTGTGACTCACAGAGGGACAATGATTAGCTTAAGGTCACGTAATTAGAACCTGGGCAAGAACTCAAATCAATGTTCTCATTTCCTCTGTCTGAGTCCCAAATGTGCATCTTTGAGCTGAGAACTATAAACTCTAAATTTAACATAATCACATAGTCAAGAAAGGTTCCTTCTAACTCAGAAAATGATTACAGAGGCAAAGCTGTCTTGGTTTGAGTTCAACTGTAAAGCAGAGGCTGAGATAAAAACTTGGGTGTTTTATTGGGAGGTGAGCCCAGGGAGCTGGAGTAGGAAGTGGGAAGAATGAGACAAGGAAGGAGAAAACAGTAAAGGGGAAATTATTGTGCTTGTCATCAATGTGGCCAGCTGGAGGTGAATTCCACTTGGGACCCTCTGATAAATCCTGTGGCATGCACATAACACGTTTGCCTGAAAGATTGGAGGGCAGGGTTTTTATTCACCAACCCTAAATTCCTACTGTTTGAAGTATCCATCCCCCTCCTCTGCTTTAACAACCCCAGAAGCCCCTGTTAGGTCACAGCTGCATGTGGACCAAGAGAGCTTGTCTAGAGAAAGACCCCAGGCAGAGGGTGGGAAGAATTCAGATTCCTGGCACAGGGCACCAACAACGTCTGCTAGAGTCATTTCCCAAATAGTTCAATATTACAGTGAATGTGTTATCATGAGGCCTGAGATTTGACATAGACTTGGTAAATACAGTGGGAAAGCACAATGGAAAAGTTTATTTATATCAGCTCTTATAGAAAATAGATAACATAATTTTTTCTCCTTATCAACTAAAGTTCGGCGCACATCTCTCCAAAACAATTTGTAGTTCCTAAGAGATCCAATTTCTGGCTTGAGTGATAAGTAGAATTATACATGAGCAAAGAATGAAAATGAGTTTTAAAAATTATTATATATGGATGTAAACACATTTCATCTCTGTCTTTAATTAGAAGTTCTAACAAACATCACCACTACAAATGTGTAATACCCCATAGACTAAACTACCTTTAACATGTACTTCAGCAAGGCAATTTCTTTTGGACAGTAGACAAAGACAAATATAAATGTCTCAAGAGAAATTCAAGGACTTCTTACATTTTTTTATGGCACTACACATTAAAGGTAAAATAAGTCTTGGAATGCTAAATTTAAAATTTGTAGAGAAATCAACTTTGTATAGCTTCAAAAGAAATCTGAATTGTAGCAACTTGTCTTTCTATGTAAAATATTCTGTTTTCTTTTATAACCTTAAAAGTCTTCACAAGTACCAATAATGCTTCCAATCTATGTTTAATATTTGCAAAGAAGTCAGGAAAACAAACAAACAAATAATGACAGCTTTTTATTGGGTGAGCCTTTTTTTAGTATTTAAGCTGATTCTAATGCATTATTAACTATACCAGTTGCTCATGTCTCTGTTCCTTACAGAATTGTGTTCCTACTGCTTTCAGAAGTTAATACTACATCTGACCAGAAAATTGCTTTAAGTACACCTCCCAGAAAAATTTAAATTGAAGAAAATTAATTTTAGCAATTTTAAATATCAGAGAAAAACTATTAAGCAAAGATATCATTTAAAAATGCAAAAAAATTCATCAGAACACTTCAAATGAGATTCATTTTGTGAATTTTTCCTATTAAAGTACAAGTGTCTCACACAGAGATTACAATGCTAGAAATAAGATGACTCAGGGAGTTTCCAATGTATTCAGTTGTATCTGGACAGGTGTTATTTCTGTATATTTTATTGAGGTATAATTTACATTAAATAGAATGAATCTATTTTGAATACACAGTTTAACAAGTTTTGACAAATGTCTTCCTGGAACTACTACTGCAGTCAAGATAGAGAACATTTCCATCACCTCAAAAAAGTTTCCTTATATCCTTAAGCAGTCAACCTCCCATCAACACAAAACTCCTGGCCCCAGGCAACCATTGTAATATATTTTGTCACTGTAGATTATTTTTGCCTGAAGAATTGCATAAAAATACAATCATACATATTGTCATCTTTCTTGTCTGGCCTCCTTTCACTCAATACGTCTTTGAGATTCTTCCATGTTGTTGCACGTCTCTGTATTTTGTTTCAATTTATTCCAAGCAAGAGCTCCCTATTTTTAAACAGAACCAGTGATGTGGAGGTAAATGCTTTAAAAGCAGCTTTCTGGAGGAGAAAAAAATAAAAAGCCTCGATGTGCAGTTTGTCAGATTCCATTGTGTAACTATTCCTTCCATTGCCAGTTACAAACTACCAACATGACCTCAACCGGCTGGAAAAAATTCATGAAAAGGTAACAATAGTCTCACGTGGGTGGTGGCTAGGAAGCTCCAGAACATCATTATATTAATGGGTAGCCCAATTTGTTTATCTGTTAGTGGTTTATTTAAGTTGTTTCCAGGTTTTTGGCTATTGCAAATAAAGTTGGTATGAAGACTCAAGTCAACGTATGTTCTTATTTCCCTTGAGATGATACCTAGGAGTGGAATTGCTGGTTCATATAGTAAGTGCATGTTGAACTTTATATGGAAACATGAAGTTGTTTTCCAAAGGGTTTCACCATCTTACAATTTGACCACACTCAGATCTACAACAGGAGATGCTTACAGGGCAGGTGCAGAGATGATGTCAAGGTTTTTCACTAAAGGTAATTGACAAACATGGAAGAGAATAACATGGGAGAGAATTGATTGGATTTGGCTTTTTGAGCAGTAATTTGGTGACAATGTGGAGAATATATGGGAAGGGTATGGACTGGCTGAAAGCTAGATCAGTTAGGACACTACTGAACTATTTTATGAGAGAAATAAGAATGACCTGGAACAAAACAGTAGCATTCGGACGAAACTGAAAAATATTCAGGTTGTAAAAAATTGACTATAGGTGGTGACTAAGTAGGCTGTTGAAGAAGAAAGAGAAATCAAAGATAACTAAAGATTTCTTACTTATGCAACTGAGGACTGTCATCAGTAGAAACTGAGACTATATGAATAAAGAAGGCGCGTGCGCGCTCGCGCTCTCTCTCTCTCTCTCTCTTTCATTTTTAATGGAGAGGAGGGAAAAGAGACCAGGAGTTCAGTGTTGGTTATGTGAATGTGAATTGCGATTTGCTTGTGACTCATAACAGCTTCCCTCCCTTCCAATCATATGACCTTGAGCAAGTTACTTTAACTTAATTATCTATAAAAGAGGACAAAAAATGTTGTTGTGAAAATTAAATAGGATAATGTATAATATAGTCAATAAATGTTACCTGGAATATAATCTCCATGAGGTCAGGAATCACACCTTCATGGTTGACCACTACCTGAGTCCTCAAACATTTTCAGAATTAATAAACTCAATTGGAAATGTCCCAAATACAGTAGACACGTAGGAAAGGAGCTTAGGATAAAGGTCTGGATGTGTGACACAGGTGTGGGTATCTTCATCCTATGGTTTCCCTCTCACCCAGCCAAAGAAAAGAAGAAATTTAAGAATAAAGCCCTGGCATCTCCTCTCTGGAAATGATGTGCACAATTTTGTATAAAGGCATTGAGGGTAGTGGGTCAGAAGGGGTGAGTTTAGTGACTATACAGTTTAAAAGACAGGAGATGGCCGGGCACGGTGGCTCACGCCTGTAATCCTAGCACTCTGGGAGGCCGAGGTGGGTGGATTGTTTGAGCTCAGGAGTTTGAGACCAGCCTGAGCAAGAGCGAGACCCCATCTCTACTAAAAATAGAAAGAAATTATATGGACAGCTAAAAATATATAGAGAAAAAATTAGCCGGGCATGGTGGCGCATGCCTGTAGTCCCAGCTACTCGGGAGGCTGAGACAGGAGGATCGCTTGAGCTCAGGAGTTTGAGGTTGCTGTGAGCTAGGCTGACGCCACGGCACTCACTCTAGCCTGGGCAACAGAGTGAGACTCTGTCTCAAAAAAAAAAAAAAAAAAAAGACAGGAGAGTAAGGTTTCAATTAGCTCCCAGAAGGTAAAGAAGGGAGAGTTTGTGATGGGACATGTCGTAGAAAAGTGCAAAGTTTCCTTAAGGAGGCCCTAGACACAGTTTAAAGATTAGGCTGGGAATTATTCTTCTTCCTCATTGAAGAACAAGTCAGAATATGACATTTCCCCTGAGAACTACCCACCTGAAACTCTTAGGGCATACAGGTGTCAATAGTGATCGCTGGTGGCTTTCGCCAAACTTTGACTTGATAGATCTTTCTCACATGTAGAGAGATTGGGGGAAAATAAAGTTCACTTCTAAATTATCAGCATTTTCACTTCTTTTTAAAGTACACTGTTTTAAAATCTGCCAGAATCTAGACACATCTCTCTCTGGAATAGACAGGACTTTGATTCCTCTAATCAGAACGAACAAAGCAGTTCAGAGCAACATCAGGCAAAACCTGATAAAAGGGTATCACACACCCATCATTCCTTATGATAACTCAACCTGCATCCTAACGTTACCTGCATGGCTTTCAGTTCTCTGCCTGACGAGGGGAAATTTCAGTTTTGTCAGTTGATCTCGTGCTCTGAGCAATAGTCGCTTGATGCTAATGATCAGAGGGAAGGCACAAAGGGACAAATGAGGGCTTAACAACTGGGAAAGTGATATTCCAAACCTTTTCTGTTTTTCTGGGGAAGAGAGTTTAGGTGTCTACCTACTTCCCAGCCCACTGGGCTACGTCCATGCAAGTTCTCATTTTGCATCATTTGTGACTATTTCTCCTTAATCTAGTGGGGAGAAATACATATGTAAAAAGGGCAAGCCATCTGGGTTTCTGTACAGAGGTATTTTAAATATGGAATTTCCATATGTTATTTATTCTCCTTCACTAGAAATATGGAAAAGTTTGCGATTAACTTTGAAATATCTTACTTAAGTGTTTATAATATTAGTATCCTCTATTCCCAAAGAAAGGGAAAATCATTATGGGATCAGTGTCATGGAATTTCAAGACACTTTTGGAGAGAAAGTGAATGCTTTGCCTTCACACTTGAGGACCTCTCCTCAACTTCCCTTTTCCTAGATTTTATTTTCTTCTTTGCTCTGTGGGCTCTCTCCAAATTGCTACTTGTGCAATAATTTAAGCTTCGAATCCTTAAGAGACTCTGCACTCTGCCACTGTGATTGAGCTTGAAGATCTCTG
Organism: Eulemur rufifrons; assembly: GCF_041146395.1. NCBI lineage: Eukaryota > Metazoa > Chordata > Mammalia > Primates > Lemuridae > Eulemur > Eulemur rufifrons. The sequence goes on along the minus strand of NC_090995.1, from coordinate 4,850,326 downwards.
TCTCCGTGCAGCAGACCCCTGCTGTCCTCTTCCCGAAATGTTCCTGCTATTTCCCCTGCTTTGTGAGGCGTCACCTGCTTTTGACAACTCAACACATGGTGGTCGTTGAAGACCAATGAGCTTATTAGCCACAGTGAAATATATTAGAGGAAAAATTGGGGTCATTAGCGTTTATGAAGAACAGAGGAATTTACTAACGGAGATGGAGAAGAAAAATAATAAAGGTAAGAGAAAAATAAAATTTAGAAGAGTAGTGTGAGGAATTAAAGAGATTTTTAAAGAAATGATTCAAGTTAAGATTCGTGATGGAGCTGGTACCAGATCTTGGATGCCTACAACTGTCAGGCTGAGCGGTTTGGATTTAACTCTCTAGATCATGGATCAGAATCGAACCTTTTGAGCAGGAAGTGTGAAAAATACAGTTCTGTTTTAGAGAGATGAATCTGGAATATATTTGTAGCGTGGATTTGAAACATGTAGTCTTTGTTCTACAGCCATAACTTGCATTAAAATGCTTCAGCCAGGTGGCGCATGTGTGCGCGTGTGTGTGTGTGTGTGTGTGTGTGTGTGTAATGTGTAAGTTTACTTTAATCCATGCTTTAAAGATGGATGGTTAATTTGAATGATCCTAATTAAGAATACATACTCCAGAAATGATTGGTTAGTTGGCTGGAGTTCAAATGCCAGAATTCAATAAAATGTTTTGTGTTCTTTAGCTCTTATGAATTTGTTAATTAATACAAGAGACGTTAGAGGTAATTTTTGTGTGTTATCCAAAGCATTTTTTTTTTTTTTGAGACAGAGTCTCGCTTTGTTGCCCAGGCTAGAGTGAGTGCCGTGGTGTCAGCCTACCTCACAGCAACCTCAAACTCCTGGGCTCAAGCGATCCTCCTGCCTCAGCCTCCCAAGTAGCTGGGACTACAGGCATGTGCCACCATGCCCAGCTAATTTTTTCTATATATATTTTTAGTTGGCCAGATAAATTTCTTTCTATTTTTAGTAGAGACGGGGTCTCGCTCTTGCTCAGGCTGGTCTTGAACTCCTGACCTCGAGCAATCCTCCCGCCTCAGCCTCCCAGAGTGCTAGGATTACAGGCGTGAGCCACCGCACCCGGCCTTCCAAAGCATTTTGATTTGCTTAGCAGGTTGTATCTTTCAGAGTAGTACCCTAGACCAAAAAGTTTTGATTCAGCCCTTGGTTTAAACATTTAATGAAGACTTATTCTCTACATTTCAACCAGAAAGACGGCTGAATTCTGCTGCTAGAATATCGTCATGTATGCTTTGAGTTAACCTTTCATGCAAGATTCTCAGCAGAATGCCTAAAATGATAATGAACTGAACTCTGCTGAACTTATAAGAAAAGGTTATGTGACTGTTTGCATAAATAGCGGTATTCTAAAACTTCCTTTTATCTTGTTTACTATCTGGTATTAGCATTTTAAGAAAAGCAAACTTGTGGCTTTCACCTAGCTAATTACTGGACATTAGTGATATTTTTTAAACAAACAAACAAATCCCTAATAATTGTGAATGGGAAAATTGGCTTGGGCCAGCTTAGAACAGATTGAAGATGTAAGACAAATTTTGAAAACATATTAACATTTTAACAGTGTAAGGTAGTGCTGGTCTCTGGACTAGGTCAGATGTGAGAATATAAATGTTTGTAAAAGGCTGAACTCAAAATCTCTGGGAATTTCAGACAAAAAGAACTTTTACCTCAGATGTAATTAAACTTTCCAATTTGAAAAATAGATTTCATCCAAGAATACCAAATTAAGAACATTATTATAAAAGATAAAACATATGTATTTTAAAATTCTATGTAGTGATTTTGATTAAAATAATAAGAATTAGTAAGAAAGCAGAACTGAGATAATAAAGAAAGTAATTGGATAGGAAAAAATAATTAAATCCATGGGGGGAGGGACGCAGAATTTCAAAGTTTGCCAGTGGAGTGTGTAGAGGTGTATTCCAATTCCTCTGAGATAGTATCCAAGCATTGTGTGGGATGCTAGCACTGCACCGTGTTAGGAAAACACAGCTGCACCCCCGTTCTGTGTAGAATGCTATGCTAGGGTGACAGATTGTATGTAGGTGCAACGTGTACTCAGCTTGTTCTTACAAAGGACAATTTAGTGTTTTGCCATTTCTAACAGTTTAGTTCATTCTGAAAATTATTCTGTTACTCCAAGGAACAGTAAGAAAATTTTGTATTGAAATATTTTCTCAAAAAATAAAAAAGCAGAAGGCAAATATTATATATCTGACTCTATCTATTTCTCACTTAATGAGGTGTTTCCCAAAGTTTCCATTGGTCCTATGGTAAGCAGAATAAATACTACTTACATGAGGTGACCATAAAGACATGAAAATAATCCTCTTGCCCCCAAAGCATTTCTAAAGTACTTAACATTATGACCATGTTTTGCATGAAGAAATTAGCTAATGCTCTACTCCAGCATATAAAATTATGACTGGAGCATAGTAGATATCAATGAATCATGTTGAATGAAAATGCCCATATTGGGGTGAGAATTATAGTAAAAGATAATTACAAATCAACATAAATTAGCTGACTGCATTCATGGTAGTTTCTTTTTAGAAGAACTTGGTCCTAAGTTTCAAAAACAGATTAACTTGGAGTGTGCTTGAAACCTGGGCAATTATCTGCGGATGCCAACTCAAGCTGGGGAGGGTGGAGTCCGGAAACTGCCAAAAGTTAACAGATAGGATGCAAGAATAAATAATGTAATAGTATCAAGTTAAAATTATTACACTATTAGAAGGTATTAAAAAAGAAAAATTATTTACATATATTTATCTTTTAACTCTTGATGATAGAAGGAAATAAAATAAAATGTATTAATGAAAATAACTTGCTTAAGTCCTTCTAATTATCTTCTAAGTATTCCAATTCTAGTGAGTTGTTAAAGGTTAATATAAATTCCCTTTTGGCTTTCAGTTCTTACTTATGCTTTACCATCCTGTTGATAATACTGTAATAATTGTAGTCAGAAGTCATAGTTACTTTTGCAAGTAAGCTCTGGTGAGTTGGTTCCAGATTTCATTTCAGGATAAGGAAACTTTTAGATCTATAATTCTTGAATAAAAATTTTGACAAGGTAGATATTCACATAATAAGAGCAAATTTTAGAGTGATAATCTTTTTCTCTTCTAAGTCTAGAGAGCCAATAGAGAATAAATTTTCAGCCCAAGGACATTCAAACATGCCAGAGCATTGTACATGCGAGATATTATTTCTCAATAATATAATATTTATATAATTACAAACATAAGACACTAACATTTCTGGCCAAGACTGAGTAACAGGAACCAGATTTTTACCCTCTTATCTGAAACAACTGGTAATTCAGAAAATAAAAAATTCATGAATCATTGGCTATCAGGCAACAAAAAGTAGTGGTCCCTAAAGATGAAAAATAAAAGAATCAAGTCTTGCAATTGCTGAGAGCGCTGCCTAGGGAACTTTCCAGGCTGCAGCACAACAAGAAGAGACCCAGAAAAGAGCCCAGCAGACTCCCTACGTTGAGAAGAAAAAGCAGAGCTTCAGGGGAAAAAAGCAACATGGCTGGAATTCACAAGGCAGAGGAAGTCTGCACAGAGCGAGAGTTCCAAAAATCTGCACAGGATCCTCCCTGAACATCCAGTTGAGTGCTGATCAGCACAGGCATGCAAGAAAACAACCTAAGATCAAGAAAAGGACATCAGAGTAGTGGTTTCCATGTGGGGTCAGTTTTGCCCCTCCGGGTATATTTGGCAACATCTTGAGATAATATCTTGAGCTAATACCATGCAGAATGGCGAAAGACTAAATGATTTTGCCCTAAAATCAAAAAGAAGCTAAAATTTCCACTCTCTCCACCTTTATTCAATATTTTGCTGGGGGTTTTACCCAATGCAATAGAGTTAGATTTAAAAAAATTCTCACTCTTATTTGATAAATGAAGATAACTGTCTTTATTCACAGTGAGTATGACAGTCAATGCAGAAAATCCGGAATAGACAAAAAAAGCCATTAGTGGATTTAGGAAGATTGTAGGGTATAAGATCAACACACCAAAATCGATTCTATTTCTATATACTAGACACAAATAATTCGAAATTGAAATTAAATGGAATAACAGCATTTACAGTAGCATGAGAAAATGTTAAGTGTTTAGTGATAAATCTGACAAAAGGTATGCAAGACCTGTGACCCCAAAACTACAAAACATTACTGAGAAAAAAATAAGACCTAAATAAATCAAGATATATAGATATTTACTTATCTAAGAAGGATTAATTATTCAGTAGAAGAATTAGAAAAAATAATTATAATGAATCATTAATTCAGAAGAATTAATATTGTTAAGATGCCCATCCTTCCCAATTGAATCTATAGATTTGATGTGGTCTCAACTGAAATCCCATCAGAGATTTTGTATAAATTGGCAAATACATTCTAAAATATATACGGAAGTGCAAGGTACCTAAAGTAGCAGAAAATAAATAAAGTTTGATAAAAGGGACAAAGTTGGAGGACTATCTGACTTCCAAAATTGTTACAAAGCTACAGTAATCCAGAGAGTGTGCTGCTGGCATCGAGACACAAGTAGATCAATGGAAGAAAATAGAGAGTCCAGGAATAATCCCAAACATGCATGGGGTTCATTTCTGACAAAGGTGCAAAAGCTATTCAGTAGAGAAATGATAGGTTTTTTCAACAAATGGTGCTGAAAATTGGATAGCCGTTAAAAAATAAGACTTCAGTCCACATATTACACTAAAAATTGTTCAGAAATTTAATGTAAATCTAAAACTATAAACGTTATAGAAGTAAACATAGAAAAAAATCTTTGATGAGAAAAATATTTCTTAAATGCAGCAACAAAAGCATGATCCATAAAATAAAATATTGATGTGTTGGACTTCATAAATTTAAGAACTTCTCTGTGAAAGACATTGTTAAGAGAATAAAAACACAAGTTATAGGTTGGGAAGCAAATACTTTCAAAGCGTATGTCTGGATAGCAGCTTGGGTCCAGAGTATATAAAGAACTCTCATAACTCAATAAGAAAACAAACTACTCAATTAAAACTGAGCAAACGATTTGAAAGAAGATATATGGGTGGCAGATAAGCATGTGAATAGAATGTTCAACAGCAGTAATCATTAGGGAAATGAACATTAAAGCCACAAGAAGGTACCATTCCATACCTATTATAATGCCTATAATCCAAGAAGACTGACAACACAATGTAAAGGCAAGGAATGTGGAGAAAATAGAATTCATTGCTGGTGGATATATCACAGCCACTTTGGAAAAAAAATTGGCAGTTTCTTAAAATAATAAACGTTATGTCTATCATATAACCCATTCTTTCCATTCACAGCTATTTTCCAGATAAATGAAAACATATTTCCATACAAAGTCTATACAGATGTCCATGGCGACTTTATTTATAGCACCCCAGAGCTGGAGACAACCCGGATGTCCAATTAACAGGTCAATGGATAAACAATTAATGAAGAATATGCAGCAATAAAAACGAATGAACGATTGAGCTATAAAACATGAACGAATCTCGAAAAGTATGCCGAGTGCAAGAAGCTAGACCGAAAGGAGTACCTATTATAATTTTTATCTAAAATTCTAGAAAATACAAGCTTCTCATTTGTACTTGATTGGCTGGGGATGAGGGACGGGTGGGAAGGGCTGGGAGAAGGTGTCACAGAGCAGCAGGGGGAAATTTGGGGATGATGAATAGGCACATTATTTTTTATTGTGGTGATGGTTTTATAGATGTATCTCCATTTTAACATGTTTTACAGTTTAAACATGTGCAGTTCATTGTCTGCCAATTTTATCCCAGCAAAGCTGTTGCAAGAAGCATTTTCCCAGCTTCTGTGAGACGCTTACTCAAACCTGTAAGAACTCCTATGAAAATGTCCTGCTGCAGAGCTCATGTTCCTTTAAGCTCATCCTAGACAAGGATACACTAAGACCAAAATTATGTGGCATGTCCAAATATATAGTTAAAGACGATGTTATGCTCTTGAAGGCATAAACACAAACACTACACAACAGAATAATATTTCCTGGGATTTTGCTAAGTTCAACATCACAGGAAATAGAAAGGGAAAATATTAAATCTGACTGCCAACTGATGTGCAGATTGAAAAGCAGAATCAGGAAGTGATAAATTTCTTAAAATGTTGCTATTCTCTGCCTTTGAAATGAAGAGTGCCAAACTTCAAATTTTTTGAAAAGGCCATACTTTTCAACAGTAAGGAAAACTTAAATGTAGTCATTTAGAAGTAACTGACGAAGTCGATAGAAAGAGACGAAATGCTTGAACATATTTAGCAGGTTTTCTATAAATAGCAAATATCCACAGGTCCTAGAGAGAGCTCCAGGCATAATGGGAGGAGCCCTTGTAAATATATGAGTAGCGAGGGAAACCTGGACCATTAATTATTTTTGTGAAACAAAACTATATATATCCTAAAGAAACTAATGAAAGGTACCCTGGAATTGCTACAGATAAGAAAGAATCTGGATGAATTTATAAAGCACTCGCAAATGCTTGCCACCAGAGCCTGTTGGACTGGGGTCTCACTCACAGTTTTGTTTTTTGTCTTTTAACCAATGTCAAACACAGGCTTACTAGTGGTACTCAACAAATCTTGGCTAAACTATCTTATTTTCTTTCTTTCTCTCTCCCTTTCTTTCTCTCTCTCTCTCTCTCTTTCTTTCCCTTCCTCCTTCCCTTCCTTCCTTCCTTCCTTCTTTCAGTTTGGAATCATGGCAAAGCCTAGGTTTTAGCACATTGAGATTTTATAATCTCTGGCAGAAGGGAAGTATGTTTAAATTTCTTTCTGCTCTTCCATCACTAAGATTAATAAAGTGAGTACAAGACAATATGAGAGAAATCAAATACAATAGAGTCATCACCAAGGCAACCAGAATAGAAAGGCTCATTAGGATAGAGATAAACAAGCTATGGAGTTGAAGCATGACAGAAAAACAGTAGAATCATAGAGAAGGCAAATAACCTCCAAATTAGTATATCAATCGGATGCAAAGATTCACAAGCCCTTCTTAATCCCAAGACATTGCACTGCTTAGAATAGCGATTATGGAGAAAGGAAATGGTGCAATAGTCAAAAACCAATTATCTGAGAAGCTGGGTGATCTCAGTAATAAATGGCAGTGAAATGGCTCAAGGACAAAGAATAGCAAAGAAGAGTCCTCGTGGGGCTCTGAGGGGGGCACCTCTCATGGACTAGCCAACCTCCTGGAGCTTGCTATGTCACCCCCCCATTCCTTGTTAGTCACCATGCCTGGGCTTGTGGAGAGTGGAAAAGCCTTCAGTAAACTTTGTGGCCCCCTTACCCTTTCACTGGGCTCCGGGCCTTTCTAGGTTTGATCCTCACCAATATCTTCTCCTCTTTCTCTTCTCCCTTCTCAGTTTTGCAGTTTGTCTCTGTGGGGTCCCCAGCCATCTCTGTCATCTCTCACCGTGATCCACACCTGAGCTACGACTCTCATCCGCTCTCCTCAGTCTGACATCCTCCTTTCCCACCGGGACGGTGCAACAAGTGATGTCTCTGGTCTGCCATCTTGGCTCCATCCCCCATTATTTAATTTTTAGTAATGGCTGTGTTTAACCAACTGGCTTACAAAATGACTGAAAATGTGGCTCTCCCAAGGTATTATGAGCTGGTTCCAACACCCTGCTATATAACATGATGAAGAATTAGAAGACACATTTTCAAATCTTTACATCAGTTACACTGAAAATGAACGATAGGTCAGCACTTTTAGTCAGAGCAAATGCATTTGAAAGTCATCAATCTTTTCCAGAAATATTGATACAACTCCCAGTCAAGTCTGGCTCCAGTGAAAAACACCAAGTTTTGCATTAAAGGTCTCAATAATTCAGTTATAATGAGCAAAAAAAAGGAAGTCAAATTTCCTGCTCTACATTTCAAAAAGTTTCAGCTCTTCCTCTTGATGGGTCTCCAGGTAGATTTCATTTAAGAGGGAGCTTACTGATGAGTTCTAATTATGCCTAATTCCATATTCGTCTACTAATTCACAGTTTTTCTGCGTGACATTAGGCAAGTCACTTCCTTTTTTCTGGCAATTTCTTAATTTGCAAAATGTAGATGTCCTTTTTCACAAGGGTGTAGTAAACTATAACAAATTAAAAACATTACATCTCTAAAACGCAATTACACCGTTAAGAACAGTAATTAAGAAAATTAGTGAGAAACTATGGCGACTCCTTTGGAACTATGCCATTAATTTTTAAATAAAGAACAGCAAAAACATAAAGAAGCAACCTCATCACGATCTTTTATAACCTCTCTTTTGGGAGAAAGAAGTCAGGCAACGGTTACTCTCTCACAGAGAAAAAAAAGAGAGAGGTATGTGACCCCCAGCCTGTTTCTATTATGCTAGCATCTGCAATCATTAGATGCAAGTGGCATTTTTAAAAATTATTTTCCAGTAAAGAGTCCCAAGGAAACAATAATTATCATTTAATGGGATTCATGGTGACATAATAAATATCACTGTTCTTCCCCACCTGAGTTCTAACCCAATTGAGAAAGGCAGATGGCACCAAAATATCATCCTTATTACTGATATCAGAGGAATGTGGACTTTATCAGCAGCGAAGTGGGCTTTCTGATAATGGGCACCACAGTTAAACTGACCTCTCTACCATCTCAAGGCAAAAGGGGACCACTGTCCACTTCCATCCTGGGATGTGGCCCTTATCACTTAGTGGAGGATTAAGATAGGGAGATTTTTCCATCCCAAGACAATGCTTCCTAAGAGAAAGAGACAGATTAAGGGGCCTGTTGCCTTACACCCAGCTTCTCCTTCCAAGCTCACCCATCAGGTAAGTCCTTCCTCTTCACTGGGGCATAAATGGAAGATGAGACTGTTCCAGAATGTTCCAGAATGCTATGCTGATAGATTTCCTTCCACACGGAAGGAAACTTCAGGAGTGGACAAAGCCCATCCTTCCCAACCTTATCTCATCATCCTTCAAAGTGATTTGTGTATAAAAAGAGAGATAGAAGGAGAAGCTGTCCGTGAGGTGTGTTCTTCCCCAGCCAAGAATATGAGATCAAGAAAGAAAGCACTGCTGTTCATTTCACCCCTGATCCATGCCGGGCTCAGTTCTAGGTGCTCAGAGAAGTTGAACAACCTAAGTCAGTTCTCACAGCCAGTAGTGTTGTATGACTAGACCACGTGCTCTTTGAAAACAGAGATTATACCTTAATAACTACTTAATAAGATATAGCTTAATAATAGCCGTGGCTTTGGGCATTACAAAAAAATGGCAAATATTTGCAGAAGGAAGGAAAGAAAGGAGGGAGGAAGAGAGAAAGGAATGAATGAATTAAAAGAAATAAATTTAATCCAAAAACACAGGTCCTCTGACCATTCTACATTGCCTGTGTATGGGTGTTAGAACTGGGCTTTATGGCTGCTGGAATGTTCTTACACAGTTAGGAAGGGATGTACTCTTGAATGCTCATATCCTTATTATGAACATTAAGTCTGTTTAAGGGTAATGTGCTCAGTGTTCCAACTAGTTCAGATATTGTGCTGGCTGCATTCTGAGATGATATATAATCTCTTGGGTTCTCGAGCCAGACTGAGAAAAACAAAATAGATGGCATCTAATACATAATGGTGTTTATAATCATACTTAAGATCAGCATGTTCTGCCATAAATAACGGTGTAACTACAAGCTCGTATTAGCATATTTAAGGCATCTTCTCTTAACACAATACGCAAGGTTAGAGTTGTCATTCGTTTGCTGTTAAAGGTTGTCCTTAGAACATCGACAAATTTTGATATATGAGATTAATCCCTTTAATTTATATATTCAAGAGATGATTCTTCATCATTGTCCACGGCTGGATAAGCATACAGTAAACATTAAGAAATCACAGACACGCCATTGGTCAAAAAATTCCGGTAAGAATAGAAGGTGATCATGGAGTTCAAGTGTTTTTTTGGTATTCACATTTTCTGAGATTTACGGATTCTACTTAAAAAGAAAAACTAAGCTCTCAATATGTATATTGAGCTATTTAACAATTAAGGTGATTTCAAAGTGATTTGTATTATAGGAACAGATATTGAGTCATCTTTTAAACTTATGTATTCAGTAAATGTGAATCTCTCCTTTTCTGAAGATTCTGAAGGTCCCATTGGCTTGCATTTTAGAGTCATCTACTGTCCTGAGGACTAAGGCCTAAGATGTTCTCTTCTGGGTCTCAGTTACTGTACTTTGTTCATAAGGATAACAGTAACTGGCTGTATGAAAACAGAGGCCTGGATCAAGTGACCCCTTCCCATCTTTTATGGTCTTATATATCATGATCTATGATTACACGTAAAAAGTTGCAATTTCAGACAACCGGTGGCCAAAGTAGTTAAGTGCCAAAATTGCTGTTATCATCGAGCAGCTCTTGTGCACCCACTGCAGCTTCCGGAGCCAAACTGTCTTCCTCTGCCTGTCGGCTGCATCAGTGCCCGGCGTTGGTGTGAAGGATTAGACCTCAATTAAGCCTGATCCTCCCTCCAGTCAAGCTCCTCTCCTCAGTTGCAGGCCTGCATTTCATTTCTGTTTTTACAATGCTATTTAAATCCAAATAGTCTTTTTTTAATTTCAACATATTAAGAGGCTACAAATGTTTTTTGTTTGTTTGTTTGTTTTTGTTTTTTGCATGGATACCTTGTACAATGTTTAAGTCGGGGCTTTTAATTCCGTCTTTAAATCTCCACTCCTCAATATGAGTTTTCTATCGTTGCCATAGCTGATTAGTTGATTAGCACAAACGTAGTGGCTTCAAAGGTCACGAATCTATTATTTTAGAGTTCCTTACGTAATAGGTGCTATATGGGTCTCTGGGTAAAATCAAGGCATCTACAGGACTGTGTCCTTTTACAGAAGCTCTAGAGGAGAATCTATTTCCTTGCCTACAGGCTGCCACACTCCTTGGCTCTCCCCCTTCCTCCAACTTCGCATCTCAGCTCCTTCTTCCATGGCCACCCCTCCCTCCAACCACAGCCAGGACATGTTCTCCATTTTTAAGGGCCCAGGTAATTAGATTGGGCCCTCCCAAATAATGGAACATAATCTCCCCATCTCGAGGTCCCTACCCTTAATCACATCTTCAAAGCCCATTATGCCACATAAGGTAACAACATATTCATAGTGAGAAGTAAAACTGCAAAATAAGACCCCCAAGCTCTCTAGAAGAAATGAGCTCCCTGTAGCTAAATAGAGACGCTCCAAATCTAAAAGCTGAACCAAGCAGCCATGGCAGGGCGAGAAAGAGTCATGTGCCCCTTTGTTCTCAGAAAAGGCAGCTTTGACAAATACCCTGCTTTACAGCCCTGAGCCAAAATAGTTCCTGTAACCAGAGCCAAGATAAACAGCAGCTGGAAACCCCCAAGGACCATGGAGTTGGGGGAACATCTGACAGAGACTTCTGGTTTGGGCTTGGAAAGCATCCAATCAGGGCTCAATTGTTTTGACCAATCAGAACTGAACAAGTTTGAATCCTTCATTAGCATAAGTGGGCCTGATTGAGAACTTTCCCTATTTAAGTCAAACCCCTTTGTTCCTTGGGGCACTATGATTTTGTATTATAGTTTTTGTTCCCTTAAGTTCTTACTGCTGGGATTTAACGTGGAGTAAGGTCAAAGTAATTTGTAGCAATGGAATCTTGCTGAAGCCGTCCCCCTTTCCTGCCAGTGTTTTATTGCTACCAAAAAAAAAAAAAATTTTTTTACCAACTCCCACTGAGGATATTTTGTCCTGGTCTACCTTAGTCACAGAAATCTGACTGGTATGAAGAATTTTCTGGATCAATATTTAAATATCACTGAAAGTAATCAGTGATTCTAAAGAGCATGGATAAAAGTGGCAAAACAAGTAAACAAAACACATATTGTTTCTAATTGTCCACAGTGAAAAAGATGATACATTCAGTTTTTAAGTGATCTACGAAATAGAGATTTGTAGGATGATCTCATTTGACCTCAGATCGAAAAAGCCCCACTCAATTAAAAAGTGATAAAGTTGTCTTCATACCTGCACAGTCTGAATTTAAAATGTTGTTATACGTCAAAGCAAATAATACTCACATTTAATTTAAGAAATGGGTTACATAAAAAAGAATAAATTCCTGTCATCTGCAGCAACATGGATGGAACTGGGGGTTATTATGTATGCTAAGCGAAATAAGCCAGGCAAAGAAAGACAAATATTGCATGTTCTTACCATATGTGGGAGCTAAAATAGTTGATCTTATGCAGGTAAAGAATAGAATGATAGTTATCAGAGGCTGGAAGGAGTGTGCAGGGTTGGGAGGAATGAAGAGTATGTTAATTGGCACAAACATACAGTTAAATAGAAGGAATAAATTCTAGTGTTTGATATAGCACAGCAGATGATATAGCACATTGACTATAGTTAACAATATATTGTTTATTTCCAAGTAGCTAGAAGAGAAAATTTTTTTTTTTTTTTTTTTTTTTTGAGACAGAGTCTCACTCTGTTGCCCAGGCTAGAGTGAGTGCGGTGGCGTCAGCCTAGCTCACAGCAACCTCAAACTCCTGAGCTCAAGCGATCCTCCTGTCTCAGCCTCCCGAGTAGCTGGGACTACAGGCATGCGCCACCATGCCCGGCTAATTTTTTCTATATATATTTTTAGCTGTCCATATAATTTCTTTCTATTTTTAGTAGAGGTGGGGTCTCACTCTTGCTCAGGCTGGTCTCGAACTCCTGAGCTCAAACGATCCGCCCACCTCGGCCTCCCAGAGTGCTAGGATTACAGGCGTGAGCCACCGCGCCCGGCCTAGAAGAGAAAATTTGAAATGTTCCCAACACAAAGAAATGATAAATGTTCGAGGTGATGGATATCTTTAACCACCCTAATTTGATCACTATGCATTCAATGTAGTATCAAAATATCACATGTAACCCATAAACACATACAAATATTATACAACAAAACCCTACCATATCTGGGAAGCACAGTAAAACAAAACACAATAAAATGAAGGATGCCTATAAAATGAATAATTTATGAAATGGCTTAAATGAAAACACAAAACAATTAGCCACAGCAATTTCAGTCCACATAATTCTCCAACAAGAATAAAGAAGTTTTCAATCAATGAAACATGAGAGACCATCTACATGTTAAAATGTAAATCTAGACACTGACCTTACACCTTTCTCAAAAATTTACTTAAAATGGATCACAGACCTAGATGTAAAACGGAAAACTATAAAACTTCCAGGAGAACAGGGGAAACTGGAGATGGGGAATGAGAGGAGAGGGAGTGTATGGGAACCCCCTGTACTTTCTGTATAATTTTTCTATAAAGTTAAAAGTTACTTACAAAATAAAGCCTATGAATTTTGAAAGGCAACATCAAGATGTAATTTATAGCAAATAAAAAGCTTTTTATTTTAGAAGAAAAATATTAATCATAAAAGACAAAATATATTTTAGAAGAAAAATATTAATCATAAAAGACAAAATATAATTCTTTTATATCCCTTACCATGCTTATGCATACTTTACTAGAAAATACAACTCTATGACACTTCAACTCATAAACCTTACAGAACAGGAACCATAGGGTAGAGAAGAAATAAACACAACTATAATTCTATGAATGATATCTTTAAATATCATTCACTAGATGATATTTACTAGGACTCCTACACACCATAAAAATGGATTATTTTTAACCCCCTAAGAGAAACATAAAAGTAGAGTGACTAGAAAATATAATATTTAGATTCTTAATAGAAAAATAAATCTACACCTTGTATGATAAACAAAACTGGAGTGAGTTCAGTGAAAGGTTTTCAGAAATTCAAATGGTTCTCTAGAGACGGTTGGGATACTAGTCATTATCTGAATATTGCTGCATCCTCATGCTGGGAAGAAGGAAACTCATCCTTTTGTCAGGCTGGGCAGAAGGAGAAAAGAATTTTTAAGCTCCTGTTCAGGAATTTCTGTGCTCCTTCAATTTGAAAAACTCTGTTTCATTGCCTCTTGACATATCAATACCTTTTTCTCAAGGAAAGGAACTCTTTTCTTGACTTTGGGAGTAGCATAAGGGGGTTGGTTGTACATGTTTTGTGAGGAAGGAACTGGATTGATAAGGAAACTAGATTCCAATCCATACCCAGGCTTGGTGGAGAATCCTCAGAAAGGTAACACTAGGAAGCTACCGAGAATGAATGACAGGTACCTACCTTAAGGAAGGAGAGCAGGGGGAAGCAGTCAAATCTGAGAATGAGGCTGTGGCTTCAGTCAATAGTCCTTGATGAGTCCAGGCTTGTGGCTCATGCCTACAATTGTAGTACTTTGAGAGGCCGAGATAGCAGGAGAGTTTCAGGCTGGGAGAGCAAGACCATCCTGAGCAACAGAGTGAAACCCCATCTCTACAAAAAATAGAAAATTTAGCCAGGTAGGGTGATAAATGCCTGTAGTCCCAGCTACTTGGGAGGCTGAGGCAGGAGGATTGCTTTAGCCCAGGAGTTTGAGTTTGCAGCGAGCTGTGATGACACCACTGCACTCTAGCCTGGGCAACACAGTGAGGTTCTATCTCAAAAAATATATATATTCCATGATGAATGAATAAATGAATAAATGAATGGTTCATATGGAATTCAGTTCCAAGTTAAGAGAGAAAATCAACATTTTCAATGTTAAGCATGAGAGTCTTTCTGTTCAATGGAAAAATCAACATGCTTCTAAGGAAATTAATTAGAATGTTTAAATAATATCATTTGAATTTTCTCTTTTGATATTCTTTAACTTGGAATTGTACAGCATTAGGAAAAGGCAAAATTAGCCATGGAAATTGTGGCTGACATATTCAGGATGTTTCTGAATATTCTCTTGACTAATACCAGTAAAACTGCTGGCCTAGTCTCATGGAAATCTTAAAGACACTAAAAAATCACTACTTGACTTGATAGATGAAAAAACTCTGAAGCAGTGTTCACTCACTCGACTGCTGTGGCTATAATCATTTTCATGTAGTGATAAAGCTCAAGTCTATATACGAAAATATCTTATTCAGTGTTCACCAGCTATAAAACCAAAGACAATGCTCTTTAATCAATACCTCTGCAGAAGGAAAGAGAAGCTGTTAAGATAAGGGGAACAGAGACATTGCCATGAACTGAAGCCCTGGCACTCTGCCCAGAACTCTGTGTTAATGTATTTTGAAAAGTACTTATTATTTCCCATATACAAGATAAGAGTAGTAAGAAATCCAACCGTAGAGTATCAGTAGCCCAGATTCTAGAGTCAGCATGACTGGTTCAAACCCCTGCGAGCTTCTTGCTAGTCAGATGATCTTGGGCAAGTGATACAATCACATAAAGCTTCAACTTCCTCATCAGTAAATGGCTACAGTAATTGTATTCCTCCTCCCAAGAAAAGACGGTGTAAGGCTAAATGAGGATGACTTGAATGCTTTTTAATTGTATGTGATCAATAGTAACAATTTTCAAAGCACTTTCTTAATATGGGGCACAGAATAAGTAATTACATTATCATTCTTTAATAAGAGAGTTACTATTTATTGATCTGGGTACCAGACACTTGACTGAAATTATCTGTTGGGTCACACCCAATATATATGACTATTTTAGTGGCACTGTATTTGATTTTGTTTAAATCCAAGACATTATAAACAGTCAGTGATAACTGAAACCACATTGTGGAATAAACTACACAGTCTTTATTAGGCAATTATTAACTCAAACATAAATATATCTTCAACCAGCCACAAATAGTACTTAATTTGGCACTTATATTGATTTTCTGTTTCCCTTGCCTTGAATTAGCAAGCCATTTTAGCCAGGAATCTCTGAAGTTTATTTTTTTCTGGTTACGTTTGTATCCCTATCTTTTATTGTTGAATCTTCTGTTGTGAAGAATAATTTTCCTGTGTATTCCATGCAGCATTAGAACTTTTAATGCCAATCTCAGGGATTTGCTGTTCTCTCCTTCAATAACTGCTCCGTTCAGAATTCAAGATTCTACAATCTTGTTCCTATGGGATCATGGGAATGGGAGGGATGTTTCTTACCAGTTGCTTTTCAGCAAAAGCCAACTGTTTTCAGGATGAGAATAACATCCAGGTAGTTAGTGTGCTACCTGGAAAAAAAATCATCCTCACTCATCAGATGCAAGAAACTCACTGATCAGTTTATAAAATCCTTACAGTGTAGCACTAACATGCACAGACATTCTTCCTGAAGTCACTAAGAGCTTAAACATTAAATTGTTTACTACTCACTTTGACTTTTTTAATGTAGGTTACACTTTCACACATATAATAAACACTTGATCTTCATAATTACCCTGGCCAAGTGTCACCCTAGGAGGACACCAAGGCCTGAGTGATGCCCTGGAGATGACCCAGAGGTCATCGGGGTGACTGGAGGACCCAGGATGAGGACTTAGGCTGTGAATCTACTTTTAGTACTTGTTGTAGATGCCACATTACATTCGTCACACGTTGTCTTTATTAAACACCAGTTAGTTCATGATTTCCTTGTTTTTAATTCAAGGAAAATAAACCTCACCAAAGGAAGAGACTAGTGTTATATTTCTCTTTCATTTCTGTCATTAATCCAAGTTCGATGATACTTAAAGCATTTGAGTACATAGTAAGTAAATAATATTTACTATTGTCCCTACCTAGCAATGAATTGAAATAATAAAGCAAAAAGTACGTTATTATTTCTCTAAAAAGGATGACTCATGATCATAGCACCTGGCATATTGGGACAGTATAATAGAAAGGAAAATCATAGGTGTTAGAAGCAGGGAGGCTGGGTTCAGATCAAATCTGCCTCTGACTTGTTTGACCTTGGCCTTGGCCGGTCATTCCCACTCTCCTTGACCTTAAGCTTCTTCCTCCGTAAAGGGGAGATTCTGACTCCTAATTTGCAAGATTGTTCTGACTATACTAGAATATGTAAAAGACTGCATGACATTCATTTAATATTCAGTAAATATTAAACATTATGACAATCAAGTATGCGATTCAGAAAAGCTAAAGTACAGAGAAACCAGAAAACCTTACAATATCAGAAAATAATCCACTGCCAGAGCTTGAAAAATAAGCCATGTTTCATTACACTGTTTTTCACTCATGTCCAATGAGGTCAGCAACCAAGTGTCCTTATTTCTTAAAAATAAAATTTAACTAGAACATATTCTCTGTATTACAGAAAATTAAAATCCAAGGATAAATTTTATCTATATAATTATACATATACACACACATACATATATATATACATATATACATGTTCTACAGAGATAGACACTATACTAGTGATAAATCAATGGTGGGAAAATTATATTTTATCTTTCATCATCAAAATTGGAAAAAATAAGCTAAAGAACACCTACATATTCTAGTTTCTAACCATATACTGACTCTAAGTCTTATTTAACTCATCTATAAAATAGGGATATTATAATGATAAACATTTACCAATTTAGCCAAATTAAATGATTATCCTACTATCGTAGAAGCAAAACAAATCCTGAGACAATGATGTGGTATTTTGAATTTGGCAAGAGAACTAGTACTCAAGAGTATTTTGTCAGAATTGTGGAATATCAACCTAAGTTGAGTTGTCAATTCATACAACTAGGCAGAAAGTAATCATTGCTACTTACGGTAATATTTGATGAATTAATGCATCTTTTAGTCTTGAACATGAGTACTGTGTGCCAGGCAGAAATGGGGAAATTATGAGTTAATTATTTTACCTTTTTAAGCTAATTGTAGTCTCCTACCTTCAAATGTATGTCATACTTACTATGCTATAAGCCAGAAAGTGTCTCTCATAGCAAGAGGGCTGTCTCATGGTGGCTCATGCCTGTAATCCTAGCACTCTGGGAGGCCAAGGTGGGAAGATCGCTTAAGGTCAGGAGTTTGAGACCAATCCTGAGCATGAGCGAGACCCTGTCTCTACTAAAATAGAAAAATTAGCTGGGCATGGTGGTACACACCTGTAGTCCCAGCTACTTGGGAGGCTGAAGCGGGAGGATTGCTTGAGCCCAGGAGTTTGAGGTTGCTGTGAGCTAGGCTGATGCCACGGCACTCTAGCCTGGGCAACAGAGTGAGACTCTGTCTCAAATAAAACAAAACAAAACAAAACAAAAGAAGATTAAAATTATTTTTTCCCTAATGTAGTTAGAGTTTCTTTGCTTTGTAGTCAATAGATTGCTTAAATTTTGAAACTCAATTTATTATTTTAATATTGTGTTCAATAAAATACAATCGGAGGCTTTTATAAAATGCCACAGGTTAGGAAAGATTATAGATTTAAAACAGATCAACAAAAAAGTTTGTTCTATTTTGGAAATAGGGTTAGAAGGGAGAGAACTAAATAAAAAAGCATCACAATAAACATGGTTTAATAGTTGTACTCATTACATACAAATATGCCACCCATACAGAAAGAATTTATAAAACCATACTCCAAATGGAAAGTTATAACTGAGTGGAATTATATTTAGCTAAGACAGGAAGAGAAGAACTAAGTACAAGTTCTAAGAATTCTTAGACAGATCATTAAATATTCTTAATAAAACATTTTTTAAATTTTATTTTATATACAAAATTGAAGTTAGAATGGAAAACCTTGCATATATGAACATTTAGCGATAGTATCATCCAATGCTCATTTTCTTTTTTTGGTCCCCAAATCATACTTCTCACAATGGCAGGCAGATATTTAGAAAAGTGCAATTATCTACTTTATATTTATTCTAGCATTACATCTAGTCTTGGCTCTGGGAAATATTTTAGGCAAATGGCTTAGTCTTCTATTTTTTACCCCTTTCAGAGCATTTTTTCTCATTTCATTAATGTCCCTCCAAGAATTTGTCAGAGCTCTTTTGCTGTCGTGCTTTCTGTGGAAGACACTTAATTGGTTACTTCTGCACCAATCCTAACCCTAAACCTGATACCCTGACTCTGCATTATCATTCACAGCAGTTAAAGTCAGTTTTGAATCAGACAAATCACCTTTAAGATGTTCAAACTAAAGTATCTTCTTCTACAAGCAACACATTGTGAATTTAAAAGTTTTGTCTATTTGACCATACTTTCTATTTCCAAAAAAAGTATCAAATGGTTTTTCAGGAAACCAGTCTTCAGCTATTTTGGAATAATATTTTCCCATGGTGTTTATATTGATTTTTTTTAAAAAAATCAAGAAAAATATAAAACATAATAATAAAAAAATTGAACCCTCTGAGAACTTTGCTTCTGCAAGAGCAATGGGAGGAAAGAGGTGATGAATAATGACATATTCAATAGCAAAGAAGGAAACAAAGTAGCAAGTGAAACCAAAGGAGGGAGTCAGACCCTCCCCTGGGGTAAACGTGACTACTCAGTTAGCATTATTTTGTTTGACATGTGAAAGTAATATAATTGGGAATGGGGAATATCATAGTCAAATTTATTAGTATTACTATTATTGCAATTTGAATGTAGAAGATGATAGCTACCATAACACAAAACATATTGAAAGGCCAGACTTCAACAGAGGTCAGCTAAGCTGAGAGGCTGAGGTCTCCTTGAGAGAGCATTAGGAACTCGTCCTTTAGGTAAGTTATTAACCTGGCAGCAGGCTTTACACTGAGACTATTTCAAAGCCCAGAATAAAGCAGGTAGCAGCAGTGGGCTGCTATGGTACACTGCCTTTAGTTTCTCACAATATAGCTGAAAAGAATTCAAGATAATTGCATTTGTAAATTAAACTAGTTAATTTTACTTAAGTTAAAGGTAGAGAAAAAAGTTGCCTGTGTATTCCATTTTTGGAAAAATAGTCCCCAGTTATATTTCTCTTGTTTATTTCACTATCAGATAATATCAATGTTCTAATCTCTACCGTGAGTTTAAAAATTGCTATATAATTGGGAAAAATATGTCTCAGTGGTGTGGCAAAGTAAGCATATATTGTTTGGCTTCTTAGTTTTTGTTTGGTTTGGTTTGGTTTGATTTTTTTTTTTTTTTTTTTTCCTTTTGGGAGCTGCCTCTTCTCTGTCTATGTCTGAACTAGAGCCCGAAGTCACAGTGACTTTCCCTGCCTGTATCTTACCCCGCTCTCTTTACTGGGCTCCATGGAAGGGTGATCATGTGATCCACAATGGCCAATGAATGGGGCCACTTTTACACAGTTTGTTGCTGTGCTCAAGGATGTCTGGCCAAGGCCTGAAATCTAGCCATGCTTCTCTCCCCAAGCTGTGTGCCTTGGCATGGGGTGTATATGCCCGAAGAAAGGTCACCTTTTTCTAATTCACAGAAAGGCCCCATCTGCTTGCCAAGCTGTTCACCTGCAGGGCTGTATCTACCTAGTGGGAAAGTCATTTGCTCATTTGTACAAAGGCTTTGGAGCCATATGGGCTGGCAAAGGCCTTGCCAGTGAGAGAACTGCCTGCTCCTCACCTCGGTGACTATTTCATCGATGGACCCAGGCTCAAGGAGGGTCAGAGTCCTGCCCTGAACTTTCATATGACAATTTGCTTGAAACACTGCATTTAATGGCCAGGGTTGCTGAACTGAAGGGATGATGACAACCATATTCTTCACACCACACTGTGGAAAGTCCATTTGCAGCTTTAAGTAAACACACGGGAAGGGAGCTGAGAGATGGAAAAAGAGAGCAAGCTCTGGTTTGAAGCCCTGATTCCAGCTCTCACTGAAATCTCTGCCCATATTTCCCAGTTACACAAGCCAATGGATTCTTCCTTAATTATTTTGGTACAAGTTGAGTTTCTGTCCTGTTTAAATGAAAGAGTTCCGATGTACACCAGTGGTATTAGTCCAGTTGTTGAAATGTATTACAAAGGCTGTCTTGCATAATGGAATGTCACTATTCTCCACTTACTACCAGTTACTGCGTAGTAACAAGCCTCTATTGCTTTGCAGCCTGAGTCTGTATGTAAAGGCCAATGTGTTCAGAGTAAGTGACTGATTACAGTGGGATGGAGTTAGTCAGGAAAGCATCTCTGAAGACAGATGAGTGCCTTTGCTTAATCCCAGTGTAATGAAGCTGGATTGGGGAAAGACTGAACATTTCACTTGGAGGAAACGGCATGAGCAAAGGCACAAAGGAGCAAGTTAGAGACATGTATTGTGACTCTTTTCAGTTGTAAATGAAGGAGTTGATTAGCTCAATACTGAAAAGCTCTATGAGTAGTCTGGAAATAGCACTTGCATTGAGATGTGATTGTCAGGAATCAATATCTCTTTCTCTCTCTCTCTCTCTCTCTCTCTCTCTCCTATGCATGTGGTATAGGGAATAGCCTCCTCCCCGTTATCCTGACCAAAGTCTTAGCAGTAGCTATGATTGGTGCTGCTTAGGTTAGGGGCCCAACCCTCACTAGATCTGATTGGCCAGGGAAATAGCAGCCTCTGACCGGCATTGCCTAGACCACAAGCTCAACCTTGGAGCTGAGGGTGGAGGCAGCAGCATCTGACCTAACACACCGATAGATGGTTGCCCAAGAAAGGTGGGGAAACCATCGCTAGAAAAGCCAATATCGGTATAAGAGAGAAAGCTGGCTGGCTAGATGGCAAGAAGGGAATCTATTAGCATGAAAAAAAAGCTTAGATAAATAGGGGGGATCCAAGGGCAGGAAATAGTCAAGTGGTTTAGTAGTGGGGGATTTGAACATGAGTATTATACATACGAATAGAGTTTACATATAGGCATCTGTTTAGTACTGGAGAAATGTCTATGAGACTCTTTTGATTAGGGCGATTATATAATTTATGTTTCAAGCTGGGACACCTTTGAGAGCAAAAGGGGACAGCCAATGATTATACAATAGAATGGGCGTAAATTGGGATTTTTCCCTAGAAAACTGGGGCAAATGATTACCCTTCTCCTAAGCAAAATGGTCAGAAAAAGTAGTTCACACACACATTTCATGTGTACTACCATTTGACCATGTTGTCGTAGCCAAAATCAGTTCCAAGAATCTGTGACTAACCTTAAGGCAATCATGGTAGCTGAACACAAGAGGGACCAGGTGATTGGCAGGATGATCTTTCCCAGGGTGGAAGGCTTTGTCAGATGGTAATTTACAAAGCCAGGTGGGTCCTCTCCCTTGAGAGGCTCCACAGGGCAAGATACACAGAGCAGGACTAGTTGGAATGAACCAGAATGTAAAAGAAACTCACAGATAATACAATGTATTAGTTGGTACAGGCTACAGCTCTGTAAAAGATAGAATAACACATATGTGTCTCAACCAAAAGAAGTTTTTATCTCATTCCTGCGAGAGTTCATAGTGGATGTCATTGGGAAGCTCTGAGCCCACAGTGATTCTGAGAGCAGAACTCTCCCGCTTTGTGGTTCATACTGTCCCCAAAATGCTAGTTACCATTGTGTCAGTCAGCTGGAACAATAAGAGTCTAGAAGAACCTTTGGGTTTCTTAAAAGTCTGGGCCAGGAGAGATTCACATCATTTCCATTCACTTCCCATAGGTGAGAACAGGAAGTATCTGGAAGCCAGGTGGGGGTGGAAATGGGAGTCAGGGTAGGATCCTCGGAAAGGGAGTGTGGCTGATCACCTGTACAGCAAGTAAGAGACTTTTAGAAGCCGGCCAGCAATCTTTGTCCCAGGCCATAGGCAGAGCCTTTAGGAAACAAAACCCAAGAGGTAGCAAGTTGGACAATTGTTAAGTTAAAAATGAACATTCATTTAAGAAGTGGACAGAGAAAGGCTGCCTGAGCCTTTTCAGCCCAACCTTTAAACGCTGGTGTTAAAGGCTCCTCCTCACCTGCTGTCTGCTGTTATCTGCTCATATGCGTTAATCTGGAGAAACCACCAAAGGGTTTTGTGATCTGGCCGAGTTTAAGAACCACTGATTTGAACTCCCCAAGCAACATTGTCCATTGTTATGGTTTGATTGCACTTTTCACGGTGCTGATTGCAGAGTGTTTATATATTTTTAGTTGTCCGGCTAATTTCTTTCTATTTTTTTTTTAGTAGAGACAGGGTCTTGCTCTTGCTCAGGCTGGTCTCGAACTCCTGAGCTCAGATGATCCTCCTGCCTCGGCCTCCCAGAGTGCTGGGATTACAGGCGTGAGCCACCGTGCCCGGCCATAGTTCACTAATAGTTTTGAAAATACAACATATACCCCAATTTATAAAAAAGAGTCAATATGGTTTTGGTTTTAATTATTATTTCCTCACCTTCTAGGTCAACCCCCAGCTACAAGTAAGTTGGGTGGTGTCTCTTGTCTTCATCTCTCTCCTCTTATTTCCACACACCATTTTGGGGGCTGGAAGCTGAGACAACTGTCCTGTGAAGTGCTATTATCACTCTACATTGCAATGATTACTCTTTGTTAGATTAGTCCATTTTCAGTTTTATTTTCCATTTGAGTTCATGGGATATTACTTGCATACATTTGTTATTGCATGCAATATTTCTCATTTCTGTTGCAAGGATTTATGACGATGAAAATTTTTAGGGTTTTCTAGTATGGCTGACTTCATATGTGAGTGTGCTATGCTTCCCTACTATGTTAAGGGGATCTCTTTACTCCTATCTGTACGCAGAATGTCTTCTTGAGTAGTCCATGGAGAACATTTTTTTGTTATACTATGCACTTTCCCAGTGGTTGCTTTTTTTGTCTCTGTACTGTAGTGATTAACCAGCTAGAGATGAAATCTCTTACTCTGTAATAAGTCTTCACTAAGTCTTTGCTTACTGTATATTGGTTCCATATATTCTCACTATTGAATAAAAAAAGCAAAGTAAAATTGAACTAGAACTTTCTATAAAAATCATCTGTTTACAAAAGATTATTGAGTTCAGTCATAAGAAAACAACAGCAACATGGGTGCAATATAGTGTTTTTTATGTTCTCTAACAAATGCTGCTTGAACAAATTCATCATTATATCTGACCTTGTGAAAAAGGATATTCAAAATCAATAACAATATGCATTAAAAGATAAACCGATCGGTCATCTTCTTTTTATTCAAATGTAAGAGATGCAATTATTTTACTTGTAAAATGCCTGAAAAGTTTGAAACTGGCTTTACGAAAAATAAAATAGACCCTCAAACAAGAGAAAGTGAATTCAGAAATAAAAGTTAAGATCAACTGGCATGATTTCCCAGAAAAGAATTATTGTATCTCTGTTCTTTCTTCACCCGATTGCCCACACCATTGCCCACAAAGCAATTGTGTAACCCAGAAAACCAATAACAAATAAAAATTTAACCACAAGAGTTCATAGCTGAACTTCCCAGTTGAACAGGAGAGCTATTGAAGAAGCTGATTTTACGATGCTCTGTGAATGAGAGAACATACATTTTCCAAATGCAGACACGGCAATGTTGCCTGAAAATTCTGGCTAGACGGAACTCAGAGATAGTTTCATCTAATGGCGATAAATAAACGTACCTCATAGAGTTGCTGTGAGGATTAAACAAGATAACACATACACGGTACACGTTATGGGTTAAATTGTGTTCCCCCCAAAGTTCATATATTGGTGTCCTAATCTCAAAATGTGATCTTATTTGGAAATAAATTTGTTGCAGATGTAATTCGTTAAGATGAGGTTATACTGGAGTAGGTTAAGCTCCTAATTCAATATGACTGGTGTACCTCTAGGGCAGATGAAGGCAGAGAGTGTCTTCACCTTCTAGAAGCCAAGGAATACCCAAGATTGTCAGCAAACTGTTAGAAGCTAAGTGACAAACATGGCTCAGATTCTCCCTCATGGTTCTCAAAAGGAGCCAACCATGCAACACCTTGATTTTGGACATCTATCCTCCAGAACTGTGAGACAATACATTTCTGTTGTTTCAGCCATCCAGTGTGGGGTACTTTGTTATAACAACCCTAGAAAACTAATGCAGTACCTAAAATGGACCTAAGATGATATTGCAGAGAAAGCAGGTGTCATTCCTACTGTCTCAAGGAACTCACTGTCTTTTCAGGCTAAACTCAGCCACTAAAACTTTATAGCCAAACATTAAAATCCCTGGGAAACAAAGATACTGGGCAAAGATCCTAGTGGATAATTCTGGAAGCAGGAGAGAGAAGGAAATCTCTCTGAGTCTAAAGTAAGATGGAATCGTTGATAGAGATTTAAGACTGCCTTTTTAATTGTTTTGGGAAAACCAGAGAATCTCTATATGTTTGAAATAATAAGCAAATCCTTGAGTAAAAGGGAAGATGGAAACAACTTTAAGTTGATAAAAATAAAATGGGGACCACATTAGTTTAGGGGCGGTGGCTCTTAACGTATGTTCCCGGAATCAGCAACACCAACATTTTGCAGAAAATTGTTAGAAATGCAAATTCTTGGGGTCCACTCCAGACCTATTAAATCAGAAACTCTTAGGGTGAGGTCAATAATCTGTGTTTTTACAAGTATTCCAGATATAGGGTTGCCTGATTTAGCAAACAGAGGTGCAGAACAAATAGTTAAATTTGTATTTCAGATAAGCAAAAAATAATTTTTAAATATAAGTATGCCCCATGCAATATTTAGGACATATACAAAAAAAAAAAAAAAGAAGCTGTTTATCTGAAATTCAAACTTGACAGGGCATGCTGCATTTTATCTGACAGTCCTCTCCGGGTGACTCTGATACAAGTTAAAATTTAAGAACCACTCTTTTAGTATAAAAATAACAGCAATAGTCCTTAAAAAAGAAAAAAGTATCTCCTCACTGAGATTCTTTGAGAGCAGAAGTCTCTCAGGCTGAATTCATATTGAATTCAGTCTTAAAATACTTATATTTGGCCCAATGTATTTGCTTTTATTTGTCTTTTTTTTTTCTGTTTTAATGTTTGAATTAATTGCAATATGTAAAATGTGAAATTTTATATAAAATCAGGCCCTGGGTCATATTCGCTTATGGCAACAATTGAGGTTATCAGCGAGTGGCCTTCAGTGTTCCCCTGTCCCCATCCTTCCTTATCATGTCTCTACTATGAGTCTACGTGTTACATTTTTGGTTGTACTGTTTTCATAATTCCACACTGGGTTTGCATTACTCGCTTGGATCTCCTTAGACATGTAAGATTGTAATCTCTTCTTTAACGGTTTCCATCCACAAATGGACCTTTTGCGATAGAAAACATCTCAAAGACCTCACATGGGAAACAAGGATATTATGTCATCAGCCACATCTCCCAGAAAATGAGTTAGTAGAATTAGAAATCAGGGTTGCCATAGAGTTCAGTCCGAAACAACTAAGCTTAATTCACATCAGGGCCCAATTTAAGGGAAAAATTATTTGATTTCTTCTGTTTGTTTCATTTATATTGAAAATATTGTTACTCATTCTTTTGGTGAAAGTGCATATTACAAATCTGATGATATATTTTAGTGATGAAAAGAATATCAATATAAAAATTGACTGATTTTTAAGGACTAAAATGTTAGCATTAGAGGAATATTTAGGAAGCAAAAACACAGATGCTGATTTATAATCTTCACACTGAAACTAAATTCTGGACTATATCTTGAATCTATAGCATATGGATATGCAACCAAAGGGTTGTGATTTTTTAAGCATTTCTCTACACCATCTTAAACTAATACGCAGATCGGGAGAGTCAGTGGTTAATGCTTGATTGGAATTTGGTTTTTGGTGCACCTCACAACTATTATGACTGTTGAATCCGCATCATTTGGGTATTGCTTGATTTATCTTAAGTAATTGAATAAATATTAGAGAAAATACACCTAATTTATATTTAATCCAACTTGGTGCCTTCAAGATTTGAATTCTGCAAAGTCACTTTCTATTTAAACTTTTGCAATGTCCCTTTTACTACCTCAAGAGCTTTCCCAGGATAAATCTTTCCCTCTCCAAGCTTTCGTGACATATGGGCCTGTCTATAGTAATTAATTCCTAGTTTGTCTGACCTAATTGCTCCATGTTGGCAACACTCGTTATTTTATTAAAGGCAATATTGTTAAATAGGAGCAGAATATTGCCAAAATAGTGATTATTTTCCCCAAGGGTACACACACTTTATAATTCTTCTATTTTATCAATTATTAAATTCTCTGGGTTCACTACATATTTCCTAGACTATGACCTCAAATGCTATTGCATTCTCTAATTTAATTTATCTTTTTAATTATATTGATGATTACTCCTGTTGTGAATCTATTGTGGAGGCGGAAATGAGATTCAATGTTCTTTTCCCATGCTATAATATACTCCATTATTTCTTCTATAGGGTAAAGTAGAAAATCCAAGTGTTTTCTATTTTGCATAGGGTAAATCATTGCTCCTGTCTGCTTGGTTAATGAAATAGGGCTTTTCATCCACCTTAAATTCCCTGAGTTCAGGTTGGTGGTTGCATCTCAGATCCATCTGGACTTTTTGCTTCACCCACCTACATCTATCTACATGTAGTCCAAACTCCAGAGCGTGGCTTATGGTAAAATCTGGTGTGAGATACAGTAAATAATTCTGGGGTTAAAAAAGCCTGTTAGCTGTCGCTAGGTCCAAATTTGCAAGAGAGAAAAAGTCCTGAGAGAGTGAATTTTATGTATCACTCTCTAGATTTGCAAGACATTTTTAAAAGCAATTCCCTGAGTCCCCCAGCATGTGTCATAGGATGCCCCACTTCTATTTGCCTAATTCTAATGCTGTCCCTTATGCATCGAAATACACTGGGTGTATGTAAATAGCAAAACAGCTATATTATGCATTCGCACTGTTCTCACTTCTGAATTCAAATATATTAAGCTTTCGAAAAATCACATGGAATTTATGTAACCTTCACAAGACATATTCATCTACAGCAGTTAGTTGCTCTAAACAGGACCTCTCAGTTTACAAAATGTTAGTGAGATCAATGAAGGAATAACCACAGCATTGGGAAGATAAAACATAGCGATCTCTCTTTCTCTCTACCTCCCACATGCACCAGCCCCATAGAACCAGAAGAGAAAGATACTTTTGAAACATTTTCACTTGAATCTCAATATTCTATAAATCTTGATGCTGGGTGAATTTCTCACCCATGAAAAGCAGTGGATTCTGATGCTTCAGAGAAAGACAGACACATGCTAGAACAAGTGGTCCTTTCTCAGCTTTCATTGTCGGATTAGATTCCACAGCAAGACAATAGGCTTGGAAAGCAGGTTTTGGTAACCAATGAGGAGTGGGGGGTTCTAACTTGCTTTAGTCTGGGGGATTTGATGATCATTTTGTTTTCTTAAATGTAGGAAAAACGTACTTCTACTTAGGGCCTCATGCTACTGCCAAAGGGGTTGGAGGACAGGAACTAAAGGGAGGGAAGGCCCATAAGCCTATAGCCAGCCCTTCCAACCCTGAAATACCATCTGGGGTGGGGTGGGAGGAAGACAGGAGAGAAAGGGAAAATAAGTATGTCAAGTACCAGGAAACAAGTACCAGGAAACAAGCACCCCACCTCACCCTCTCCTCCCAGCCTGTGGGCAAAGGAGAGGCACTTTGGAAACACCCAGAGAGCCTAAGGCTTAGTCACATGAGCTCCTGGTTACATGGGGCGGTCAAGTGGACGACACGTAAAGGAAACCAAAAATATTTCACCTCAAAATATACTTGTTTGACATATTTTAAGATGAATTTGACATATTTTGAGAGGGCCTGCAGACAGGGATGGCCCTTCTCTCCCTCCCATAACCTATCTTGCCGTGCTCCAAGCCCCAACTCTTTCTATAATCGCAAGATGGTATGAAAGTGTCAAGTGTGTGGCCCTTTGAGTTCTTGTATTTTGTATGACGCATGCCTATGTGTACATATAAATCAATTTCCTATGCCTTTTCTCTTATTAACATGCCTTTGGTCAGCTGATTTTCAGCACGCTTTCAGAGAGTGAAAGGGAGCTTTTTCTTGGCCCCTACAGAAGCTCCTAATAGTAGGAGCCCCCATGAGACTAAGGCCACACTGTGGCGGGCGGCCGTGCAGTGCAATTTGCAAAAGGGGGCCAACAGAAGGGAAACACCAGTGAGATCATTACCCAGGTGAACAGATATTTAAAATAAGCTGAATGCTAGGATCAAGAGGGCTACCTTAATATTTAGACTTTGGGGACCATGTCAAAGACAGCCCTGGCACTAACTTTTGAGGTGAAGTGAATACAGCACAAATTAAGCAGAGATGGCATCAGGGTTCAACTCTTCTGTTCATTTATTTCCCCTGCAATGAGGACACATTTCAAAACATTCATTTATAACTCAATGAATATTTCTAGCAGCATCATTTATAATAGTTCAAAATTGGAAAAAATTACCCATCAAGAGATAAAATTCTTTGATAAGTTCATACTATGAAATACAATGAAATTAACTTTAAAGGTATATTGGCCATGTGCATTCAATGGGATACAATGTAAACTGTGGTATATGTACACCACGGAGTTCTACTCAGCCACAAAAAACAGTGGTGATCTAGCACCTCTTGTATTATCCTGGATAGAGCTGGAGCCCATTCTACTAAGTGAAGTATCCCAAGAATGGAAAAACAAGCACCACATGTACTCACCATCAAATTGGTATTAACTGATCGACATCAGTACATGTAGTAGTAACATTCATCCGGTGTCAGGCAGGTGGGAGGGAGGAGGAGGGGATCGGAATGTTCACAGCTGATGAGTGCAGTGCACACCATCTGGGGGATGGACACGCTTGAAGCTCTGACTTGGGTGGGGCAAATGCAATATATGTAATGTAAACATTTGCATCTTCATAATATGCGGAAATAAAAAAAGTAAATAAAGAAATATTAGAATTATATACAAAATACATGTAAAATTTAAGGTCCTATGGGTCCTTTCCCTCTCTCATTTTCCTCCACCCTCTCTGTCTATTTCCATCTTTCATAGACACAATACCACCGTAAACCTAAAAAGATGTTTTGTCAGTTTCTATTTTTCTCCATGCACTCTCAATTAGCAAGTAATACAACTAAAAGTGCTGTCAGATGATATTAAAGATAGACAAGATCCTAAATGGACACAAATTGCACAATTAAATTGTCTGCCACCAACATTATCAGAGTTCTGCTGCCGTCCTTCTCTGCTTCACAGGAAACAGCTGCCTGAGCAATTATTCCCACCCATTTGTGGAAACCAGACTTAGTTTTTTAACAAAATACATATAATGGACAACTGAGGTAGATCTTTCTTCTAGGGCACTTTATGAAGTAAACCTTAGAAAAGATTATTCAATTAATCATGGAGGAAGTTAAGTAAAATGATTTTTAGAAAATGACTTAATGTTAAAAGTTATAGGCAGGATTGAGGTTAGTGTACTGATCTACTTGCCTTCTCTTACAGAAAGGAGAGAAACAGAGATAAATAGATGTATTAAATGTAAAGAAATTACGGCTTAAGGAAGGTTATTGTTTGCGCTAGGGATATAAAACAACTCTTGGCATTGAACAAGAATTAAACATATACATATGAGTGTACATATATACACGTAAAATCACATCATTAAATAGTTTCAAATTCACTCTGAGGCTTAGTTGTAAGAAATATGGGCTCTTTGAAACTGCAACATTGACATCAAAATAAGCACCATTTTAAAGAAGAAACAATTAGAAAACATTTTGTGATTTTAAACTGCAGAAAAACCACCGGGGGTAGAAGAAACCAGGCCTGACATTAAAGGTTTTATATTGATTGGCATATTTATACCCTCAAGGGTGCTGCACACAGTTATTTTATACATCTCTTCCAGTCTTAATATTCTTAATATTTCTGCTTCAGAAGGTGAGAATGGAAGAGAAGCTTCACTTACCTTCGTTCTCTTTTTACCATTACTGTCCTTTCTACTTCGCTACTCAAAGGCTTTTGCATTTAGCAAGAGGTCACTTACAAAAGTAGAAAATCGTATGACTGAAACCTGAATGAATGAGAGACTGTGGGATATGCCTGAGTCATTGCTGTTGAATTCCTATTTTGTTACATTCAAACTAGTGAAACATAAATATATCTCAAGAGATCTGAAGACCAACTGGAACCTGAATAATATTTGAATGCATTATTTTATGTTATGGATGACAAAGCTGTAACTTCTGGGAATAAATGGAGTAAAGCCTGGGTCTTACCATTGTTCTTTCCATTAGTTCATTTATTCTTTCATTTAAATACACACGTACTGAACACTATTGTACAAAACACTATGTCAAAAACTAGAGAACAAATACTGTAGTTAACAATAATGTATTGAATATTTAAAAATAACTAAAAGAGTGGAATTGGAATGTTCCTAACACAAAGAAATGATAAGTCCTTAAAGTGATGGACACCCCAAATACCATGATTTGATATTGCATATTGAAAGCCTGTATGAAAATATATGTACTCCTACAACTATTATGAGTCCATAATAATTAAAAATTTAAAAAATGCAAATGTAGCCATATAATATTGTTCCTGCCTTCAAGAAATATCATATATTTTTAGAAGAAAAGAAACAAACTCAAGTGGAAAATGCCTCTATTGCATATAATGTTATAAAGTAGACCTACCATTTGACCCAGCAATCCTACTACTGGATATCTACCCGAAGGAATCATATCAAAAAGACACCTGCACCTGAATGTTTATCACAGCACAATTCACAAT
This sequence comes from Eulemur rufifrons, assembly GCF_041146395.1. Classification (NCBI taxonomy): domain Eukaryota; kingdom Metazoa; phylum Chordata; class Mammalia; order Primates; family Lemuridae; genus Eulemur; species Eulemur rufifrons. Next base: position 4,818,596 of record NC_090995.1, on the reverse strand, counting down.
TGCAAAGACGTGGCATCAACGTAAGTGCCCACCAACTGATGAGTGGATAAAGAAAATATAGTATATGTATGTCACAGAGTACTACTCAGCCATAAAAATAATGAACTAATGTCTTTGGCAGCAACTTGGATGGAACCGGAAGCCATTACCTTAAGTGAAGTATCTCAGGAATAGCAAAACAGACGTGAAAAGAGGGAGAGACAGGCAACTCTTCCTTGTGCTTGAACACTTAGAGTTCATCGTGGGGTTATTCTTCAGCCTAATTTCAATATTCAGGGAAGAGGGAGGTCCCAGAAGAGGGACAGAGACCAAGACAAAGGAACAGCCAGTTGGTGGAGCAGTCAGAACACTTACAATATTTCTCAGTTAAGTTTGCCACCTAACATAGGCACAGCTCATGGTGGCCCCAAACAATTGCAATAGTAACATCAAAGATCACTGATCACAGATGACTTTAACAGACGTGATAATAATGAATAAGTTGAAATATTGTGAGAATTACCAAATTGTGACACAGAAGCATGAAGTGAGCACACGATGTTGAAAAATGGCACCCATGGACCTGCTCCACACAATGTTGTCACAAGCCTTCAATTTGTAGAACAATGCAATACTTTTAGAATTATTTTTACAATTATTTGTGAAGCACAATAAAATGAAGTATGTCTATATCTGACTCATTTGCTATTTGGCCAATTACAAAATACTTAGACTTTAAAGTGAAGACATTTATCAAGGTTATTCTACTTTACCAATGAATGTGAACAGTAATTGACAAAGATAGACTATTTCAGTCGTATAACTTTGGCAGATGGGGGTAAGAATGCAACAAGCCATGGATTGTCCACTAGAGCATCTTTCAACATCATGCCAGTAAGTATATGACCTGTGCTAAGGTCCTCCAAGGTGCGAATCTATTATTCAATCTTTCAGATCCGTATACAAAATAGAAATAACTGGAAAATGCTAGCATGTCTTTCTACACTTCAAGCGGTTGTTGGAATAACCTGTAGCTATGTTAAAGATGATCTATTCCTGGGCTTCCTAGTTTGTTTGTTTTAGTATCTAGTCTTGTGGGGTCAGTTTTCCATTTAGAATACCTTTAGCCTTAGATCTCTGCAGTAGGAACAGCAGTAGTCAAAATGCCAAATAAATGGTTTTTCAGAGAGGCAAGTACATAGTGTAAGCTGATCTCATTCTGTGTACCTGAGAACTATAAAAAAGAATGCATTATCAAAAAGCATAATAGGTATACCATAAGTATGTGATGAACCCAATGACCCTCTATTACTACTGTAATTTCTGAGAGACGTTTGCAGAACGAAACAGCTAACCCAATGCCTAATAAAATGAAAGTGAAATCATGAAGTGCTTAGTGCCAGCTTGGCAAGGCAAAGGAGATGTGCAGCCCTGCAGTTCGCCCCCTGCCTCTGCTACTTCGTAGCCGTGCGACCAGGAGCAATCACAACCATCTGAGGCTCAATTTTCTCATGCACAAAACAAAAATGATAATGATGTCCTAGCTCCCAAAACTGGTTAAAGTGATCAAATAAAACAATGGCTATCAAAGAGCTTTGAAAACGCAGTCACTGCTGTTAACTTTCACTACCAGAAGGATTCTGCCTTTGCCTAGAAGAAACCTATTTGAATTTAATTTTTCCCCATAAGCATCCTAGAAGAAATGATCCAAGTTCTTATTATTTCAATCCACGTAATCTTGTGTGCATTCTAAAAGCACACATTTTTAAATAATACCGTAGAGCTATAGAGCACTTCAACTGGGTCCTTTACTGAGTCCGTGCATTTTAATATTTTGAAAAAACTTCCTACATACTTCTCCTGGGAAGTAAGTGGAATTCTCATCCTACGAGGTCAAGTGGAGGTATGGTTTGGATTTTTTCAGCAGAGAGTGGAAGAGCCAGGCAGAAGTGGGCCACTTTTATCTTCCATCTCCACTCTCTAAAGTGCACACTTAGCCGATGTCCCCAAGGCAGAGAGAGAGAGGACATAATACACACAGGTTGCTGTAGTTCACGAGACCTAAAGGGTTTTTAAAGACTTTTGTGTTCAAGATGCTTTTACCTTGGAACTTTCAAAACCCAATAAAATGATGATCTGAGGGGGGAGGGCAGCGTGGCCCCTCAGTCCTCATGTTTTGATCGAGGACAAGAGTTCTGCCTTACTCCACAAAAGGGCAAAATAAAGAAAAGAACACTTGTAGCTTCTCTCTCCACTCCCTACTTACGCTTTAACATTGGAGCTAAGGTTATCGACATGTGTCAGTCCACAGACTATCCTAGTGTCCGAGACCTTGAATTAGGGGAACACCTCCCAACCCCACACTTCTCAAGTGTGTCTAGCCTCAAGTGTAGGTAAAAAAACACAATGACTCACATTCTAAGTTTTGACGTATGTTAACTCATTGAATTTTCCTATCAACCCTCAGAAACACATCTTAAATGATCTCTATTTCATAGAGGGGGAAACTGAGGCATAGAGATGGTACATGATTTTTTATACAGTCCCCCAGCTAGTCCATAGTGAGGAGACCCTTAACCATGCCTGGGTCATGGAAGACCACGCCTGGGTCGGGGATTCCGTCTTCCTCTCCTGAGCCCAATGGCCCCTCCATTTATCAAATGACCCGGTTTGCAAATTGCCCTGATCCTCAATGAAACCTACTGTCGCATGTACTTGTAAACTTTGCAGCCTGTCCTGTAGCAAGAGATTTGAGGAGGAGTAAGGAATTGACTCCCATTTTGGCCTTGGGTTGCAGCCACCTTCTACAAGACAGCATTACTGGCCTCTCAACAATAAACACAATATTGAAATATTCATCTGACACCTTGTGTCTGTCCCTTTGCTTATGAGACCTTGATGGGGAGGAGTTCTGTTGCTTTGTTGCTATTTAGGAGTTCCAGAGCTTCCATTGCTATCCAGGTCTTGTTTTTCTTTGTTGGTTTATTGTTTTGTTTATTAATTTGTATTTAGGCAGTGTTTGTTTATCCAATTCATGTTAAACTCTAAATGTCTATATATCATCCATATGGTCAAAGGAGATTAATATCTTGAATTCAAGTTTTACATATTAAAGAAAATTTGCGACACATATATAATATTTTATATAATTTCATATATGGCATATATATCAATATATATAAAAAATAAAAATTTAAATAGAAACAAATAAATATTAATCATGTCCATATTCTCTCCATAACCACAAGAGCCAAATAAGTTTGATACTCTTATGCATAGTTTCATAGATTAAGGATTAGTAATTAAGGATGGAAGATTGAGGCTAGAAAGATTACTCCTTTGCTTAAGAGAATACTGGTAGAAAATACTCCAAGTAAATCTTGAAGCCAAGATTCCAGGCTATTTGGACACAAAAGCCCCTGCAACATTATCTCAGTGCCACAGACGTCATTTAATCTATTACTACTCCTATTTAATACTTCAAAATGACATAAACTGCCAAAACCTTCAAACTGGAAATCTTATCTGGAATGCCATGTATAGAGACAGTATATTTAGGCTTGGAGACTATTTGAAAGACTTTGATTCACAGCTGAAAAATAATTGTCTTCATTGTTGTTTACTCTTTGCAAGTTTAACTTCTTCTCCTTGGGCTGGAATAAATAACTATTTACTTTAAAAAAAAAAAAAAGACCAAAAGAAAAACCCCAGCTGCTGCCCCAGGGTTTGGTAAATATTACGTGGCTGTTGTGTGTATGCGTTACATAAATGGTACCTGATTTCCTGTGGTCTACCCGTTTACGTGCCTATCAGTCAATACCTTTCAAGCTTGATGCTTCTCTAGAGAAATTTAATGTTGAGCTAAGAATAGAGGGACCCTAAATGGCATTTTTAAAAGTTATTTTTTGTCCCATTTCTAAAATTATCCATAAATCCAAGCTGTGCTTTTAAAGAAGCTTAAAAAAAAAAAAAGTAAGGAGAAAAAAAATAAAGACGACCCTCAATCAATGCAAACTCCTTTCAAATATCGTCTCATACAATAGGACGCTATTTATTTATTTTTTGCTTTAAAGTAGAAGTTCCATTTGGAACAAATCAAAGTTGCCAGTTAATCTCCAAAGTCTCTGAGGAAAAAAATAGTTATTCAATTTTTGAGGAGCAAGGTTGAAGTTTTGGTAAGAAAGATGAGAAGAGAATCTAGTCTTATGCAATATCTGGTCTTTGTTTAGTAACCGCAAAACAACTAAGAATGTTATCACTGGTACCCTGATATATTTCTGGCTCCAACAGACTTGTGTTCCCTAAACTAAGACCATCACGCTATTTCAAACAGGGCACCACACGCAGATTAGATGATCACAGCTTTCAGCTGCTTCTGATTTACGCTGAATTGGAACCAGTGACCTAGATGCAAACCATGTCGTATTCCATTACTAAATGTCTTAGGCAGCCAGTTACCTCCAGGTTTTTTTTTCCCCCTTAATCATGTTTTATTAGCAGCATTCTCATTTATTCCATCAGACAATTAAAAGCTCTTAAGAATGTGCCCAGACACAAATTATAGCTATTGTTTATATGAGCTTCTTATAAAGACTAGCCCCAAGTGTGAGATTCACCTGCCTTCCAATTTCAGTGTTTGTTCTTCTTTTATTCTTTGTTATAGTCTCTAAACGATATTAGATGTGGTTGAGATGACAAGTGGCTTCTTCTCAGCTCCATAAGCAAAGGTGAATTCAAGAAGGAGCCAATAGACACCTGTCCATCATAACCAGGGCAAGTTGGCCCCAGGTGTAGAGCTATGTAAATTGAGCCAGAAATGCACTTACAGCTTTCATTTGATTTTTTTTTTTCATTTCACTCAGCAGCATTTAAGTGCTCTAGAGTATATACAATGTAAAAAAAAATCACCTTTGTTCCTTCGTGTTTTATCAACAAACTAATGCAAAAATATAAAAACAGGAGCTAGTGCTCATTTTTTCTTTTGCCTTTATATATTTTCCTTTAGACTTACATTTTTTGGCATGCTTGTCCTGTCTACAGTGATCTGTGAAATAGAATGCCTAGATAGAAAGGGAAGTAGATCAATATTGCTTTAACAGAGAGAGTGCTTCATGAAGACACACAGGTACATAATTAAACATAACAAACATTTCCCAAGGACAGATCTCTCTAACTCAACAAAATCAAACTCGCAGTCCTTTGTGCTTTACCCCGAAGAGAACTTCATAACTTTGGAGTGTTGTAAAGGGATTTAGAGGATGATTCTGATAGCTATTTTTAGAAAATGATGGGCACCCAGCTTAAAGATAAACCTGAATCTCAAATGAATATATTTACAGGAAATGGTATGGACAATATAAGCACTAAAGAATGGCATACTCGGGCAAATGATTTTCACTTAGTCTTTTAAGTTTCTTGCTTTTGAGTTTTTGCTGCTGACATTCATTGCAATTTTCTTACCAAGTTAAAAAAAGACTCTTTTCTCATAATAAATCAAACCAATAAAGATGAAGGAGGGTATCAAAACAATATTTTATTTTAGGGATAATTTATTTTAATGCATAACATTTATTATTTACAATTGAAGCTATTTGGGATTGTGATTCATAGATATATAGATAGGTAGATATAAACTCTACACTGTACATCTTAGACAGGGTTCTTCAAAAATGGATGCTAAAGCCAGTCCCAGGGCCACGAGCATGTAGTATATTGAAAGGTGATCTTAAGGAACCCAGTGAAGGAGTGAACAAGTGAGAAATAAAAGGGAAAGGAACCAATAAAGCTTTTATTAATGAGTGAGTTACTGCTGTTGAAAACTGCTCCATCCTGATTTGGACCCTCTAAGAGATTCTGTAGAATTATTTCACCATGGGAGGAAAAAACAGCTATATAGCCACTAACTCCTGCTATTCGTTGGTTGGGAGGCCCTTCTGGTGGCTTTAACTTCCTGCCAAACACAGACCCAGGGCCAAAGATTGGCCCCAGGCAAAGGGAAACAGAAAGCTATAGGTGTGAATAGAATCTACCTGTGGATGGCTTTGGAGGTGGGCCAAGAACTATAGGAGGGAGACTCACAGTTTCATCCGTAATGAGTATGGGAAACCCTAACGCAAGGGAGAGCTGTGCAAAGGAGACAACTATTTAGATGGACTCTATTTTAAAAATTGAGAGAGCACTCAGCAATAGCTGTAAAAGGGAGCTATAAGCTCTGATCTTCCCAAGGTCATTATCTCTATCTCCTTGAACATACTGCAAGTACTCACAGTGTGATGGGTAACAAATCCTTCCTAAAGAGAAAATTCTCTTTAACACTTTCTTATTTGCTACATCATATTAGAGGCATGATGTTTGTTGCTCACTAAATACCCTTGTCAAACTGTCAAGTGCTATTTTCAAAGGTGTTTCATTTTGTAGAGATGTTTGACTTGAGGTTCAGGGGAGATGTTATTTCCTATCATAGGAGTTTCAGCAGATCCTGGGCTGTTGAACAGTTAGGGCTGCTTGTTCTCGAAGGGTAGGTCCGACCGACCAGCTTGGACAACGTTTGAGGGCTCTGGTAGATGTCAATGATGTGTGACTGATGAGAGATTCTGATTACCGTGAAAGGGAAGTCCTTTCTGAATAATGTTCAAAATGAGTTAGGAATATGGCAGGCATGCTTGATAAAGAGTCATAAGACTTGAATCAAGGTCTCTTCTTATAAAGCAGGAGGCAGTGGAAAAGCCAGAAAAAAACAGCTAGAACCAAGACGGTGATGAAAAATGACCCCAGGTTACCCTCACTGCTCATTATACCCTGCTTATAATGAATTAACATACTAAAAGAAACCCCCACCAGCGCCATGACAGTTTACAAATGCCGTGGCAATTGCCAGAATTTACCTTATATGGTTTAAAAAAAGGAGGAATCGTTGGTCCCAGGAACTCCCCACCCCTTTCCCAGAAATCTTATGAATATTCCTCCCTCCACTTAACATAAAATTAAATGAAAGGTATACAGTAAGACCCCAGAAACTCACAAGGTGCTACTCTATGTTTCTCTGAGAGATGGCCACTGCTGTGTTGATAGCATAGCCTCCTTTTTTGATTTTTTTCTTTTTTTTTACTTCAATAAACTTGCTTTTGCCTTACTCTGTTGGCTCACTCTTGAATTCTTTCCTGCATGAAGTCAAGAACCCACTTGGCCTTCAGGCAGGACCCCAGTTTTGGAGTCTACTTTCCTGTATCAAAAAGAAATGCTAATATATCTCCTGAGCACTGAGGATGTGGTATAGATGCTCTTGGGATGGCCTGGGACACTTGGCTTGTCTCCCACATGGGTCCTTGGAAATTGCAGTGGCTGGTTGTGACTTGGGTAGAGAACAAAGAGTCCCTCACTGCTGACTTCAGTCATGTCCACGTGGTCTTTCCTCTTCTCTCTATCACGGAGAACCGCATGCACCTAACCAACATTATAGCCCTGGCTCACTCTCTTTCTTCCCTTGGTCTTCTAAATTTTTATTTTCTGGGAGCATGAAGGAGGAGAGGGTCTGACAGTCAATTTTTATGGCATGAACATGGTTCCTAGAGATTTTAGGTCTTAAATATTTGGAATTCACCTAGTCCAGCTCTTGTATATCTTTGACTTCAGGTCTATATTTGGAAAATAAAAGTACTAAGAGAAGTTCTCCTTGGTCTCAGATTCTGCTGGGGCATCCATTTCCTGAGATACAGCTAGCTGAGCTGCAGGAAGGGCCACTGCACACCATAAAGGACAATTTCAAATAATACTTCATATCCTTCCATAAATATTCCTATAACCTGCAATCATGAGCAATCTCTGTACACATTATAGGTGGTATGTAACAATATTAACAGGGTATAGAGTTGCACATCGACATAATTTTGGTTAAAAGCTGTAATTACTATGTGGTTAAGCTGCTAATATGATTTAGACTTCAATTTTATTTTAATGAACCAATAATGGAACTCGAAAAAATGTACTGGAAATAATAGTCCACATGTAACTTCGATAAAAAGTAGTGTTCTGTATTTCACAAGTGTATTTCCTTTCTTATGCAGTGAAGATAATACACAGGTTTGCAAATTTGTTTATATTAATACTATGCAAAGTCATGCGTGGAATATACGGCTTCTTAATTTGTCTATTAAATTACCTGATTTTCCTCACCTCCTCCTGCATACACACATTATAGTAGTACACAAGAGCAAAACAAAACTAAGCTTGGTATAACATAATGCTACTTATTTCATAATATAAAGAGAATCTTTAGTTAACTCATTCTCTTTTGAATGAATTACACAGTTTTAAGAATTTTTCCACCCTCCCCCTATCTCTCTGTTCTTGGTGTTTCTTTCTGTGGTGGTGTCTGGATGTACAGAGATGTGTGGCTTCTTATGTGACGGGAATCCTTCCAATCCAGGCAGGTCCTCAGCATCCTCCCTGGTTTTTACTCAAGCTTGACTGGTCTATGATAAAAATCAGACCGTTGACAAGTGGAGTTGTGCTGCTCTGCCCTTTGGCACTTCGCAATGGTTTTCTGGTAGAATCTCCAGTGTGTAAACCTCAGAGACTGATTCTAGTGAGTATGGCAGGCTGACCAGGGACTGGGCTGTGATCCCTCTGGAGCTGTAGGCCACCTGGCATCTATTTGTGATCACCAGATGTGTCTGACCCAGGTTGCCTGCCATATAACCCTCTGTTTCAGTTCATTTTGTCTCTTCTAGGGTAAAGTCCTTAGTCAAGACACCCAGTCAGAACTTACCTAGCTCCCGTAATACACTCTGAGATACCTTCTGAGTTTTGTCTACTCCATCGAGAACGTATCAAACTCAGGTCTTCCATCTGCCCAAGCAGCTAGACTACTGGATTTACTTCTTACATGATTTATGTGAGAAGTGTTTATGAGATATTTTCCTTCCAGAGTCCAAAAGAAGAAAGGAGAAAGCCCCTCTACCTTCAGGATCTCCCAAATCTACATAGATGCTTCTATAGATTGCTGCCTTTCCGAGGTAATCGTGTTGTAATGTTGGGTGCAAACATTTCTGTACCAACAGAGGACGAGCAAGATATCAGAATTCATTATTCTGAAATTTAAACTAACAGTTGCAAGGAGTGCACGTTTGGTTCACTGCTGCAGCACATCAAGAGAAAATAACAATAATGTATGATTTGCTAAAATTACCCCTGAATGCCACAGGGCTCTCCTTCTTCAGAGGTAAACAATGTCACTTGTGTCATCATGTTCTTTGTTTGAGCCTAGGACGTGTTCTTATGGATTATTTCACTCAAATCTCCTTAAAATCAGAAGAACCAGCAGCCTTCTTTTGAAAGTGTCTCTCACAACAGACACCGAAGATGGCACTGACAAGAGCACTGGCCTTGATCACTGGCAGTGGCACCTGCAAGGGCTTTGTCATTGGCTGTAGGTGCCCAATATGCAAATAGATATTAACTCCTTCAAACCCAGGCCTCGGCAGCCACCACGAGGACACCTACAGACTGACTGTGCACATCGGGATTTTCCTGGGACATCAGCGGCGCTGGTGGAACTGTGGATGGTTTGTCCCCACTGCTCAGAGGCACTTTCCATGACCACTGTCAGCGCAGCTGTCACGGCCATTAGAAGCAGCAACAGAATACGCACGAGGCAAACTAGAAGAGGAAATAGGAAACTGGGTCTCGTGGAAGGCTGGAGGACTGGTTTGTGATTACTAGAGGTTTTAGAGAAGAGTCTCAGTGTTCTCAGAGTAGGTGAAAGAAGAGCTAGAAAACAATTTATGATTTATGTTTATAGTTAGAGCCACTTTTTTATTTTAAAAACAAAGGATGGGCCAGGCGCGGTGGCTCACACCTGTAATCCTAGCACTCTGGGAGGCCGAGGCGGGAGGATCGCTCGAGGTCAGGAGTTCGAGACCAGCCTGAGCAAGAGCAAGACCCCCGTCGCTACTAAAAATAGAAAGAAATTATCTGGCCAACTAAAAATATATATAGAAAAAATTAGCCGGACATGGTGGCACATGCCTGTAGTCCCAAGCTATTCAGGAGGCTAAGGCAGGAGGATCTCTTGAGCCCAGGAGTTTGAGGTTGCTGTGAGCCAGGCTGACGCCATGGCACTCTAGCCTAGGCAACAGAGTGAGACTCTGTCTCAAAAAAAAAAACACAAAGGATGAAATGGCCTAGGTATCTTGCGCTCGCGCGCGCGCGTGTGTGTGTGTGTGTGTGTGTGTGTGTGTGTTTGTGTGCATGTTCAGGTATAATTCAGTGGCATAACTGATAACAGACAGCAAAATCTCGGCTCTGGCCCCACTTTTACTCCTGTAAGTCTTGGAAGCCTGTAAGCTTTCCAAGATTCCATTTCCTCATTTTAGTTGAAGACATCAATGCCCCTCCTGCTTACCTCACTTTCCTGCTGTAAGTATCAAATAAGATAATGCTTACAAAAGTATTACATAGTGCTTTACAAATCCAAGAATGCTTTTTTTTTTCCCAATTAATTTAGTGAACATTTTATCGAAGAGCTTGGTAACAAGGAACAAAGACCCAATCAAACTGGCTTAAAAAATGGAATGATGCTTTCTTTCTGAATCCAGCGAATTGGCAGATCTCAAAGGCAGGGAGATAATCAAAGCCAGGCCTCATGTGAAAAGGAGCCAGAAATTGAAACATTAAGGATTGAAGCTATTCTCTCACTTCTCTGGGGTCATACGATTTCTCTTCGTGCTTCTGCTTTCTGTGAGTCTATTCCATTTGTCTCTCTCTTAACTGTTTTCCTCTGGGCTTTTCTCCCTCATAACCTCTCATGCACGATGCCTCCTACTTGCCAGTGCAGTTCTACTGTTTTTCTTTCTTTTTCTTTTTATGTTTTTAAGCTTGAGCACACACCTCCCCCTGTAACTCTTTCCTGTCTGTCTATTGTTTCAAAGTTTTCAGACAGGGGTCTGACTAACCCTGTTCTGCGTGATGAAGGCACACAGATCATGAGTGATTGGCCAGTTAGTCCGTCCATCAACCCTGCTTAGATCAGAAGTTCTCAGTGGTCCACTTACCTGTGGGTGGAGTAATGTGGTCACGGTGTCCCCTGTTACTCATGGTGGCTACGAGGAAGGGCAAGTTCTTTGAGAAGAGGTTAGGGTAGAACAGATAAGAGCAAAAACTTAGCTAGGTTAGTAGTTTAGCTTGCAAAAGAGCAGCGATAGAGTAACATGCGAGCATTGGATATTGGGCAAAGTGGGTGGAATTGTGGGGAAAAAAGCACAGGCAAAGAAAGGTTAGAAAGAAGGAGTAGTTTCACCAATTTTACAATTTTGACTCCACCTGCCTCTGAGGACTATCATTTCTGTGGACTATTTCATTTTTTTTTTCTGACAATAATGAATGGGTGCACTAATATAGGTAAATGAGACATAAAATAATATTAAAACTTTGTATTCAAATTTATAAAGTAATATCAAACTTTGATGTGGCCGCAGATTTGCCTTCCTAAGTATATTCTATTAAAAAGAATCTATATTTCTTGAGAACTCACATTGATCACCTTTTTTTGTGGGATTAAAGAACCCACACCTGGCCGGGCGCGGTGGCTCACGCCTGTAATCCTAGCACTCTGGGAGGCCGAGGTGGGCGGATCGTTTGAGCTCAGGAGTTCGAGACCAGCCTGAGCAAGAGCGAGACCCCATCTCTACTAAAAATAGAAAGAAATTATATGGACAGCTAAATATATATATAGAAAAAATTAGCTGGGCATGGTGGTGCATGCCTGTAGTCCCAACTACTCGGGAGGCTGAGACAGCAGGATCCCTTGAGCTCAGGAGTTTGAGGTTGCTGTGAGCTAGGCTGATGCCACGGCACTCACTCTAGCCTGGGCAACAAAGTGAGACTCTGTCTCAAAAAAAAAAAAAAAAAAAAAAAAAAGAACCCACACTTTTTCTGGGTAGGGAGAGTAGACACTCACACACACAGGACTGATCATTTGCAATGCCACCAACGTGATGTTTGATGAAACGATGCTGAAAAACTTGCACATGATTTTATTTTCTAACAAGCATTTAACACTAGGATTATTTTCTTATTTTTTCTTCTTCCCTCTTCTGAAATATCCTCACTGTCTTGTCTCTGAGGCATCCTGATTGAAGAGAATTTCCTCCTCGTTGCTTTGCACACCTAAGTTGAGACCAGGCCCCATCGATTACTTTCGGTTGACAAATGACAGAAATGTTAGTTATCCTTCCTATCTCTGCGTGTGAAGCCCAGATGTATTATGTCATTGTACAAAACTGCATATGAAATCAATAAACTCAAGGAAAATGGCTATAAAACCACAGTTCTTTAAGTCAAGGGAAAGTAAATTGCTTGTGCTGCCCAGATAGTTTGGGATTTGTTGCCTGTTTCTATAAGAGAGATTTTCTTTCCAATAACTTCACACTCAGGAATTATAGTTAGTAACCATAAGCCTAAAAGTCTGATGCATTAATCTTTATATATGTTCCCTTCCATTGCATCTTGCTTTATTTATGGAAATCATTTTGCTAGAGTAATACCATAAGCTATACAACTTGTTTTCATGAGAAATTGAAGTTTTAAAAAATAGGTAAAAATAAAACTAGTGATGGAATACCATTTGAAAAGGACCCTGAAGAAATTATTATTTATTGGTTTTGATAAATGTTTCTCAGATTTTCTAAGAGGATGGAAGTTTGGCTGTATTTATAAATCATCACTTAACACTCCAGTGATTTTTTGAAATATAACGTTTGGACCATCACTTCTTTTGTTCTAATCCCAGGCTCATCTCATGGCTTGTATCTTGTCCCATTTATCTGCCATAGAGTAACACCCACGAGAACTTATCATAGAGGAAAGCATGTGGACATGATAGGAGAGGTTGTTCAACACTGTATTTTATCCCAAAATCTTCAAAAGAACAAAAAAAAAATTTTTGAATTTTGATTGTAAAAAATTGAAGTGGTGATTGTAAAAAAGTTATGCATACAAACGTTAATTTATTTTATTAAAATTTCAAATATTAAAGCTCTCAGTGAAATAAATGCTTTGATCAATTCCCTGGTAGCTTGATAGTATGTCAAATACCTCTCCAGCTGCCGTGAATATCTTGTCATGAAGATGTTCCTTGCTCCAAGCACCTCAACTTAAGGACTCAGCAATAAGAATTTTAACTAAAACCCACCAAGTAACTCTCATGAGTGGAGAATCTGATCCATATTGGCCTAGGACTCAAGTCATAGCTTTTCCATCAGACGTCAGATCAATGCTCCTGACATTCCATCTGATTATTGAAAAGGCAACATAATAGGTTAAAACTGATTTCAGCTGTTTAATTTTTATTAAGTTTATTATCAATTCTTTTATTGATTTTTAAACCTGAATCCACAGTTTTTGAAAGAAAGTCAGTAGATGCTAGAGTCCCATGATCTTCACTTTCAGGAACAATCCTAGTCATTAAATAAGAAGACAGTAGCAAAAATCAGGGTTAATGATTCTTTTTTTTAATTTCAGCATATTATAGGGGTACAAATGTTTTAGGTTACACATATTGCATTTTCCCCACCTGAGTCAGAGCTTCAAGCATGTCCATCCCCCAGACAGTGTGCATCACACCCATTAGGTGTGAATATAGCCATCCCCTCCTCCCATCTCCTACCTGCCCAACACCCAATGAATATTACTATTATATGTGCACTTAAGTGTTGATCAGTTAGTACCAAGTTGATGGTGAGTACATGTGGTGCTTGTTTTTCCATTCTTGTGATACTTCACTTAGTAGAATGGGCTCCAGCTCTATCCAGGATACTACAAAAAGTGCTAGATCACCATTGTTTTTTTTTTTTTTGTGTGGTCAGTAGTACTCCATGGTGTACATATACCACATTTTATTAATCCACTCATGTATTGATGGGCACTTGGGTTGTTTCCACATCTTTGCAGTTGTGAATTATTTTTATAAGGTTAACAATTCTAATAATGCTTAAATAAAAACAATAGCTCAAATTTATTTAGACCTTAAATTATGAACATATTCTAAGGTTTTTACAATCATCTTTTTGTTTAATATTTATAGTATTTGTATACAGTAGGTATTGTTGTCTTCATTTTTACAGGTAAAGAAATAAGGGAATAAATAATAAGTTGTTTACTCAAGATTGTACAGCTAAAAAGTAGAGAATTCAGATTTAAAGCCAATTATCTGATAATGGCAGTCCTTGCTTAATCCTTACATGTTTCTCCAGTTAAGGAAAGGCGAGCACTAGTCAGGGGCTAGACATTCCTTTATTTTGATGTGCTAATATTTACGGTGTGCAAACAATAAAGTCACATTCCCTGCGGGCACTCCATATAGGGTATACAGAGGGGACATACTATTCTCCAGAAGTACTTGACTGCACTGATCTGCTGAGAGTGGGATAAAAGGGCCTGAATTGCATCTAGAACGTTTTAGCCATTGCACCCCAGCTTTGTTGTTCATCTCTCTTCCCCGCCCGCCCCCCCATGTCTATCCTTATCCTTCTCTGCTCTCTCTATGCCCCAAGAGCTGCCTTGCCCTCTGGCTTCTGGTTAGATTTGGGAAATCAACTGGAGATGGGAAATCTGAGGGAAAGTGTGCCTAGGATATTTATAATTTAATGACTTCCAACTAGTTATCATGTTCTGTGCCCTCAGAAAACAGCATCCTTTGGTTGCCCGTTGTTTCTTCCTCCCTGTTCTCTGGATAGCAGTTACTGGATCCCAGAGGCTAACAGTGGAAGATGTTCTTCTAACAACATCTGCTTGCATTGTAAAATCTGCCATGCATTAGTGGCTTTTTGCTTTTACTTAAACTTTAATTGTGAAGAAGTGTGATGCATGTGTGGTACTTTTTGAAGGATGTATTGTCTTCATAGAGGAAAAATGGTCAGGACATTTTATGCATAAGGTTAAATAAAATCACAGAGCCATTGAAACTTTTATTTCTGTAAATGTTATACATTGGAAAGAATTAGATCACATTTATCAAATGTTCTTTTTTTGCTACAAAGAGAACCTATGTGAAGAAAATGTAAATTATAAATATTATTACATTTATCCCAGAGTCCTGACAACCAAAATGTCTTGCACATCCTTGAAACCTAGCACCTTCCACGAGGATTTCTGTTCTAGCTTTGCTATAGGAGAGGACACCTCAATGGCTTCTCTTGGTATGACAGGAATGGGCTTCTCTGCAAACTTTGAGTCAAGTTTATTTCCACTTCACCCAGCAAAGGAAAAAGTGGACAGCCTGTGGTGTAGGTTGTAGTGTCATTAAGACAAAAAAAAAGTGCTCTCTATGGCTGACCTTAACCTCTAGTTTTACAGAAAGGAATCTAAGAAAGAAGAGAGACTAGGCTAAACATATATGGTTGGCTCTTTATCTGGTGAATTTCTTCAGGATGCCCCAAATGGTAAATGCTCATTGCAGATTTAGGGTCCAATTTTTACATAATATAAAATCTAGTGATTCACTTGTCTGGATAGTTCATTAAGAATATATTTTTTATATAAATGATCCATATAATGCCCCAGACTAGCCATTTGTATATAATTTTAGAGTCAAATATATTTTTAAATTTAATGATAATGGATTATTGCAGTTTATGTGGAAAACAGACACTTAATGATTTTTTTCTTGTTTTCTACATTCCAGAAGTGAAAAAGTGAGTAGTCCAATTATATGAATCAGGAACTCACGACTCAACTCCATAATCAGATTTCTCATATTTAACTCTTATTTTAACATACAAAATAAAACAGGTGTGCACCAATTTTCCTTCACAGAGACTAATTTTGTGACTATTATTCATTTTATTTTCTGAGAATGAAATATTATTAGGGGACAAAAAGCAAAAAATTTCCTCAACCTAAATGAGAAAACATTCCCAGCTGGCATCTGTTTCACCCTTACCTGGAAAACCAAGTCTTGGAAAGTTCTAGACTCAGATCTGATTCCGACTACAACTTTAGGACAAAAAATTGGAGTTATTACTCAAGATTAATTTGGTTTATGTTTGTAACTTCAAAATAATTTTCTTGGTTAAAGTTGCTCTTTTATGTTGAGTATTAGATATGACTAGATGTCAACTCATTTATATGTGAGGTTTCTGAATTTATTGATTCTTTTCATTCTATTGTTATAAAATATTTAAGGGAGAAAAATTAAGTGATAAGGAGTAATTAGGGGAAAAGTCCTTATTCATTTGACTTCTAGAGAGAAATTTCAGTGTTATGAAGTGGGAAGAAGGTAGAAAGAACTAAATGTAATATGTACAAATAAAAATAAAGTAAGCTACCAGCATCAACCTTTCTGCATGTTTAGATAGGCCTTTAGTTCCTGAAGTGTTTCCTAAAAAAAAATTGTTTCTCAATGAAGCTTCAGAAGAGGAACAAACAAAAACTAAACCAAAACAAAAAAAGATACTACGATCAAATCAATTTTGAGAAACTGCACATTACATTTGCCATTAGAGATTTATGCACAAGCTACCACATTGGAAGGTCTTCAAAGTGCTGCAGAAAAGAAACCTATCTTACTTTAACTCAGAATTTTCTACAATTTTATCGTCATAGAACACTTTTTTCTTATAACAACTATTAATATCCTGAGGCACAAATGTTTCTCTGGACATTTGGGAAATACTTAGAGACTATGAAATGTCTTAGCCCAGATACTTAAAAGCAGCTCTTTTACCATAAAGTTTTGTAGAATCTGATTACTTAGAAGCAAATTCATTTTAAAGTTGTCAAAATTTCATCCCTGGAGTATAAAAGTATTGGGTAAACTTATTATTCACGAATAGAAACCCAAGAGAATACTTTTAACAAGTACAATTAAGTCAGATGCATGAATTAGTTTCAAACGAAAATTATTTTTAGGAAATGAGCATTTTGAAAAAAAGTCACAGGTATCATGGTAGCTGAACAGAAATTAACCTAAAGTGATTCTGAGAAAAATGATAGTTGTATTAGAAAATTTTGATCATCTACTTTAATTCAGCAAAAGATGTGTATAGTTTAGCTTTCACTAAAATATCCATGGCTTTTCCTTAGACATCCTGAAAGAGATATAGGTAGAATTAAGAATTTCAGAAGCACTCACCCTTGAACTTCATATTTGTTTCAGTAATCTATTAATATTTAATTCAAATCAATGAACATTTATTGGATTTCTATTATGTGCCATTCTCTACACTAGGCTTTATTTTAATATTAGTTTGTTCCTCGTGCTTGCCTTTACATCAGCTCATTTCATTCAAACATCAGCACTGAGAAGGAGATTTTATTCTCTGGTGCCATGTCCCTGGAGTCCCAGATGCTTGGGTGGCTGAGGTGGGAGGCTCACCTGAGTTTGATCTTGCAGGGGGCTATGATGCCATCTGGGCATAGTCACTGCACTCCAGCCTGGGCAGCACAGCAAGACTTCATCTCCAAAAAAATATAATAAATAAGTAAAGTCTTTAAAAAAGTAGTTATTATTCTCAGTACAGACAAGAAAAAGTCCGAAGAAATTAAATGACTTGTTGAAAGCCTCCTAGTTGGTGAATGGTAGAGTCAGAATATAGACACAGTTGTTTTTGTTCCACATCCACGGATCTGTCCCCATGATCACAGTGGCCCCTGAATAATTTTTATCCTATGAGAGCTCTTGGGGCATTGTTGCTAAGAACGCATGCTCTGGTGACAGACTGAGTTCAGATTCTGTCACTACTATTTCAATATGCGTGACTTTGGGGACATAATTTATTTGGACATAGTGTCACATTCATTAAATGGGAATAGCCAGTAAAAGGATTGAGTTAATACACGTGAAGTTCTTAGAAGAGTCCCTAGCACATGGTAAATGTTCTTTTCATGCTACCCAAAGCAATTTTAATCGCTTTGTAATGATTTTATTTTTTTTTTAATTTGAGAATCAATTAATTATTTCTCCTTTTTTCTTTTTTTATTAAGCTTTTCATATTTATGGCAACTATTAGTGAATATTGTTTAAAGATTCAAATAACCCTACATTTATGTCCTCTTATTCCATCAATTACTTGTTATACTGATAATGACTTTTTAAATGAAGTCTTTCGGTGTTGTTTTCCATATTTCTAAATACCTTTCGGTTTATTGTCATTTATATATTTTAACATTGCAGAATTGCCATTGAACTGCCACAGCGAAAGATTAGGATTTAGCTCTCTTTTGTACAGCTACCCCAACACTGCATATTCATATTTCTAATTTTCTTTTTATCCCACTATAAACATAGCAATTTGGGGGCAATTTTTTTTTTTTTTTTTTTTTTTTTTGGAGACAGAGTTTCGCTCTGTTGCTGGGGCTAAAGTGCCATGGCGTCAGCCTAGCTCACAAAAACCTCAAACTCTTGGGCTCAAACAAATCTCCTGCCTCAGCCTCCCATGTAGCTGGGACTACAGGCATGTGCCACCATGCCCAGCTAATTTTTTTTTCTATATATTTTTAGTTGTCCAACTAATTTCTTTCTATTTTTAGTAAAGATGGGGTCTCACTCTTGGTCAGGCTGGTCTTGAACTCCTGACCTTGAGCAATCCTCCCACCTCAGCCTCCCAGAGTGATGGGCGGGGGATGGGGGGAATTTTATATTCAACTTTGAGCTCTTTTTCTAACTTTCTTATTCTCTCTCTCCTATTTTCCCTTTAATCAGTTTTCCATTATCTGAAATATGTCATCTAAGATTTTCATCTTTAGCTGTAAACACTTTCATTTAGTTTTTCACTTGTACTCTCATCATTTTGATTTCCAAGGGGTATTTTTTGTTTCACAAATGCTATTAATCTTAGTCTGTTCTGTGCTGTTATAGCAGAATTCCACAGAATGAACAGAAATTTATTGGCTTATGGGACTGGAGGCTGGGAAGTCCAGGGTGGAGGGGACAGTATGTGGCAAGGGCCTCCTTGTGTCATCCCATGGCAGAAGGACAAAGAAAGGGCAAGAGCGAAAGAAAAAAAGGGAATATCAACTCTCCCTTTTATAACAAACCCACTCTCGTGATAACAGGATAAATGCATTCATAAGAACAGAGCCCTCATGGCCTAATCACCTCTTAAAGGTCCCAGCTCGACATGCTGCCTTGGGGACTGTTTCCAGCACATAAACTTTGGGGGACACACTCAACCCACAGCATTCTTTGTCCAAAATTCATGTGCTCTCACATGCAAAATACATTCATTACCTCCCAATGGCCCCCCAAATCTTAACTTGTTCCAATACCAACTCAAAAGTCCAAGGTCCAAAGTCTCATCTATATAGATATGGGTGAGACGCAAGGCACAAGTCATCCTGATGCAAATTTTTCTCCAACTATGAGCCTGTGAAATGAAACAGTTTGTGTACTTCTAAAATACAATGAAGGGACAAGATATAGGGTAGACATAGTGACAATGCAGACAGAAATTTCCATCACCCCCTACATTCCCTCCCACTGCTTTTGTGTAGCTCTCCACACTTTGTACCACTTATGATTTTTGAAGTTTTATTTTCCCTATATTCACTATTTCTCCTAAGGTTTTATTTTTGTTTTGTGCTTCTGTTTGTTTTAGCTCCTGTCTTTAGTATGACAAGGGTTCCCTAAAGCATGGTGAACTTTGGCTGCCTGTTCCCATTTCCAAGTGGGGCGACTGAATGTTGATTAGAAACTCTTTGTTTATGATGCTGGTAAACTTGGATCATTCCCTTGGGAGAGCTCCCAGTGTTAGTACCATTTCTCTTAAGCTAGTTCCATTTTCTAGAGAAAGCACTTTCTAAACTCAGGCCGAGAGGTCTAATCCTATCCTAAATTCTATTTGGACTTTCGAGTTTATGCCAAAATAAAACCCCCCAAAAACCCAAACTTGATATTATGTAATTTTTGTAGAGTTTGAGGAAGGAATCCAAGCCAATTCGTGAATTCAATCTACTATCTTTAACTGGAAGTCTGTCATTTTTTGCTAAACAGATAGTTAAAGCTTTCCCCAAATTTCTTATCACAGGAAGCAAAATTTATATTGGAACAAGCTCAAACTTTGGTTTCAGGAACAAACAGGAGCCTGAAATTTGACTTCATGTGACTTCAGCAGCAGTGGGGTGGCAGATACAGACAGAGGAGACCAAATGACAGGAGACAGTTGTGGATGTGGTTCCATTAATTTATGTAAGAGAAACTGAGGACCATCATAGGGGTTGTAAGAGTGGGTTCAAGAGAAATAAAGAAATTTGAGAACTACATGGGAGGGAATATTTATAGAATGAGTGATTGAATGGGGATATAGGGAATCAAACATGCGTCACCATTTCTGCTTTGGGAAACTGAGAGAGTGGTAATGCCATTTTCTGAGAAAGGGAAAAACAGAGCAGGAGCTTTGGGGGAGCATCTGAGTTCAGCTGAAGGTGTATACATTTTGCAGTGACCATTAGGCAAATCCACATGTACCAGGTGTTTGTATGCGTGGATAGGGAAAACTGGAAAGAGATCCATTTCGAAGATAAGTATTTGAGAGTTTTAGCAGGTAATCAGCAATTGAAGCCATGGATGTTGATTACATCAACCAGTGAGAGTAGCAAGATTGAGCAAAAAGGCAGGAAAAAAAAAATCCTAAGGCTCACCGTCATTTAAGGTACAGAGATTTTTCTCTTCTTTGTTTCCATCTTCCATGCTGGGCAACTGGACCAGGCTGTGAAGAGCAATTGAGTTCTCTGTAAGAGGCACCAGTAAGAGCACAACTTTCCTACACAGAGTGATGCTTAAGGTTCTTTCTTCAGATAAAAGAAAACAAGATAGCAACATTATCCTCTTTCAGTAAGTCAAAATTGCAACTAATCTGTTTTCACATTTTCTCAACAGCATCTAATAGTCCCAAGAAAAGTCTTATAATAGGGCATGTTCATTGCAGAAAATTTAGAGAAAAAAGAAAACAAATAAGAAGAAAATAAAACCAAAAACTTGTAATCCCATCACCTAGAGTAAAAGATTGTTAATGCTCTGCTGAATTTTCTTTAGGCTTTTATATCTTACATATTTAATAAAATTGTGATTATATTCTATATTCAGTTTTAGATCCTCACCAATTAATGTTACACTTTGTGAATTTTCACAGAATTATCTTTAAATAATATATGTATTTTTTAGGAGAAAATTTGCAAAGGATTCAATAGCATTCTAATTTTAATTTAACAAAAAAAAGCATTTTTGTAGTGAAGGTCTAGATTTCCATAGTTTGTCTCTTTCAGGAAATTCAAGCTACATAGGTAACATTTACACATTTACAATAATTTTTCTTGGCCAATGTTCATAGCATCTCATGTTTCCACTTTTAAAAGTGAGAAGATTCACATTTGTCCGCATTGTTTATAATGCACCCACTCAACACCAGCAAATATATTGACTCAAAATTATAGTGATAAATAACGGAGCTATGGACTTGTAACTGCTTTTAACCAATATTTTTACAATTCTTTATAAGCTCTGGTGCTAAACCTTGCATACATTTGAGAGTACATTGCTCACCTAGTGAGAGGTGCATTAACTCTTTCAAGTCCCAAGGGTACCATTTAGTAAATGACTTCTTTAGTGCTCTAAATGTACCTTAGTGCCCCGAAAGAGACACATTAATCTTCAGAAGGTCCCATGAGAACAAAGGTCAGGAAATAAAATTTTCTTGGTTTTCTCGGTTCCACACGTTATGAAGCTTACATTATTATCACACAGACTATTCTCAGTGGATTCTATTTCCCTAAGTTCCTAGGTAATGCCCAGATTCAAGGCCTGAAAAAGAAAGAATTATACATGCAAGATGACTGTTTCCACTGAATTTCTAGAGCAACTGGAAAGAGAAACCCTAAGTCACAAATCTAATTGCATCATCAGAATTATTTCAAGTGACCTACCACAAAAGCAGCATCCTTTAGTCATGCAAGGAAAATGCAGATATAAAAATGATATGAAAACTGGAAGGGGCCGGGCGCGGTGGCTCACGCCTGTAATCCTAGCACTCTGGGAGGCCGAGGTGGGCGGATCGTTTGAGCTCAGGAGTTTGAGACCAGCCTGAGCAAGAGCGAGACCCCCATCTCTACTAAAAATAGAAAGAAATTATATGGACAGCTAAAAATATATATAGAAAAAATTAGCCGGGCATGGTGGCGCATGCCTGTAGTCCCAGCTACTCGGGAGGCTGAGACAGGAGGATCGCTTGAGCTCAGGAGTTTGAGGTTGCTGTGAGCTAGGCTAACGCCACGGCACTCACTCTAGCCTGGGCAACAGAGTGAGACTCTGTCTCAAAAAAAAAAAAACTGGAAGGCAACCATTGACTTTATACTTATAACTAAAATTCCCTGTTTGCTGGAAAAACCCACGAGGAAAAAAATTTCTGCCTAATTTTATCAATTCAGTGTATAGAACATAATGTAATTTTGTATACGTTTCTAAGTTAAAATGAATTATAAGAAATGTGAGAAATTTATAGACTTTATATATTTAAAACTATGAGTTTTTTCTTCAGTTTTTCTGATTTTTATTAGCGTATTTTTCATAATACAAATATATTATATCTCTTAGGTTTAGATCACTCCTTTTCATTCTTTGTTAGATTTTGACCACATAAATAGCAGGGAGAAATAAAAGAAATTCTTATGATTTTTATTATTAATATTGTCTATTTTTTAATTTAGTCAGATCCTATATTGAAGGAGTCTAACCTCCCCCAAATATTGCAATTCACAGAGAAATGAGAACAGAGGTCGTCAACATATGCCTTTTTTGGAATGAGAAAATGTATGGAAAATTTTTAGCCTCATCACTGACAAACAGTTAAGGCTCAATAGTGTAAGCCAACATTTCTTCAAATAAAAATAAATAAATAAATTTGTTGAACTATATTCTGATTCATATAAGACTCTGAAACTTTCTGAAAATGTTCATAATTTTCAGCAATTTTAACTTTTCTTCTGAATCTAAAGAACTCAACCATGAATTCCCACCAAGCTCTCTCTTGATAGCGTGCCTGAAGGAAAGAAGATGCAAAGAGTAGGCATGGAACAGCTCCTGAGGAAGGGATGGGGAAGTGGTCTTCAGGTTCCACTACCATGTACAAAGGAGAATGCCAAATTCAAGGTCAGGGATGTCCTCAGAATTTACTGACCCCCAACCCAGATCCCTTTGTCGTACCATTTCTTCACACATTCGTCTTTCTTTATCTCAAAGATTATAAAAGTTTTCTGCTTTGGCCATTTCTTTGGGTCTTCACTCTCTTGTGAGGCTCCCCATGTACATGTAAAAATTAACAACACGTGAATGCTCTTCTCCTATCTCTTGCATCAATTTGATTCCTAGACCCAGCAGAAGACCCTACTTAAGAACTAAGGTGACTAGAGGTGATCTTTAAAGTCCCCTACAATACTGATGCTCATTCAGAGAAACTTGTAACATACATTGTGTCCAAAACTCTCTTACTTTATGTTGTATCTCTAATAGGATATTCTGACAATAAAACTATTGTGTGGTGGTTATTCTACATGTATTATTTAATTATTATAACTCTGCAATATAGTTTGATTATTCCCATGTTACCGATGAAAAAACTGAAACTCAGAGATGTTTAGGTGTCAGAGTCTCCTTCAGCTGGGATGACTCACAAGTTTGTCTAGCTCTAAAAAGTTTCTGCCATATGCTTTTTATAATGGAGTTTTGTAATAATAAGGAAGATGTCATTGTGCAAACTGTGTATTAGAGTTCCACAGAGAAAAAGAACCAAAGTCCCACAATCTGCCCTCTGCAAGCTGGAAACTCAGAAAAGCCAACAGCATTATTCAATCTGAGCCCAAACAAAGACCTGAAAACTTGAGGAGCTGATTAGATAAATCCCAGTCCAGAAGATGAGATGAGATATCCCAGCTCACTCAATGAGGCAGAACAAAAGGAGCAAATTCCTCCTTGCAATTCCTTTTGTTGTTGTTTTTCGACAGAGTCTCACTGTGTTGCCCGGGCTAGAGTGCTGTGGCATCAGCCTAGCTCACGGCAACCTCAAACTCCTGGGCTCAAGCAATCCTCCTGCCTCAGCCTCCCAAGTAGCTGGGACTACAGGCATGCGCCACCAAGCCTGGCTAAAGGAGAACTGGGGATGTACAGGGGATGGAGGAGAACCAATAATCTCCACTCCAGTTTTTTTAGTAAATGTGGACTACATAAATGGAAAAAAATGATTATTTTAAAAATTTTTTCTCCAGTAATTTTTTTATTCTAGCTAAGTACTTTTTGTTTTAATATGATAATGCTATTCCCATTATTTATTAGCTATTCATGGGCCATAAATAAAGAGATCAATCAACAGAATGTAAAAAGTTAAATGATTACAGTTGAATTTTATAAAATTTAAGGGAGGAAGATATTTTAAATGAGTGAAGGGGAAAATAATGAAAGTCGAACACATTACAGATATAAGAAATGTTTCGGTGATGCATGTTTACAGATTACTTGATAAGCTGGAAATAAATGAACATTGTTCTCATGAGTTAGTGGAATGAGCTTTGTGGTTAATACCCTGGTTACTGATCTTGCACAGGGACGTCACCTTAATATAATCATTACAATGGTGCTAAATTGGGAAAGAGATGCTCACAGCAGGCAGCACTGGTAGACATGCACCTAACAATATTTAAAAGCATAAGAAGAAAGAAAAAGTGCTAATATTATGGGTCCTTTCTCCATTCACAAAATACAGACAACATGCAAGGAAACCAAGAAGCAGTCACGTATGAACACCAAAAGGAGTAATGTGACAATGAAATGCTCTTCAATATAAAAAGAGAAAGGGCTGAAATAAACTATTTTCCTTGGCCTAATCCTACCTGACAGAGCAGAAACACAAGCTCCTTGAAGAGTCATCTCTTCTCCTTGTCCCATAAAACTTACTAGACCTTAACGTAGTTCTAGCACGTCGGCTGAGCTCAATAAACATTTGTGGGACTCGTAAAGTGTGTGGTGATAAGCACCGGTGAGAGCAGTATACAAAACAGCCACCGTCCTCAGAACTTCCTTCGTGACTAGAGTGTTTACCCTTAATCAGGCACTCACTGCAGTCAACATATCTGGTATTCAACTTCCTGTATTCTCTCTTCTCAAGCTCCCTAAAGGATTTCTACTTGTCTCATTATCAGTGTGTCTCTTATTACTTGATAATTAACATGGAAGCCACTGGGGGGAAAGTGGCCATTTCCTTCCCTTGTTCTTCTCTATGCCTCATAGCACCATCCTTCCTCCTCCCAAGATTCACACTTTCACCTGTACACTTTGCCCTCTCTTGAATTGCCCCATCAATGTTTTCAGATTTTTTTTTTTAAATTGAGGCAAGGTCTTGCTCTGTCACCCAAGCTGGAGTGCAGTGGCATGATGGTAGTTCACTGCAGCCTCAAAGTCCTGGCCTCAAAGGATTGTCCTGCCTCAACCTCCCAGATAGCCACAACTACAGCCGGACACCACTATGCCTGGCTAATTTTTTTTTATTTATTTTTGTAGAGATGGGGTCTAGCTATATTGCCCAGGCTGGTCTCGAACTCCTGGCCTCAAGCGATCCACCTGCCTTGGCCTCCCACAGTACTGGGACTACAAGCCTGAGCCACTGTGCCCAGACTTTTCTGATTTTTTTCTGGGTATTCTAGCTCCACCTCTCTCCTGGCTCTCCGTCGTCAAATTATTTAAAAGAAATTGCCCACACTTGCTTTCCCAATTTTCCTCATTCCCTATCACTTATGCCAATTACAATTTGACTTTTATCTTTACCGTTTTGATAAAATTATATTCACAGACATCACAAGACATCCTAATTTCCAAATCCACTGGGTCTATTTTCAAACTCTCTGATATGTCTAAATCTGTTGTTTCTATTGTCAGCCATCAAATTCTTTTCTTTAATGCTCCTTATTCTCTTGTTTTTATCTATTTCAAATAAGTTAGCTTTTCTGTTATCAATTTTGTGGGCACAGAGACCATAGAGCTTCTATTTGCCTGTGACCCTTGGTAGCAAGACAAGCTCACTTTCAGCATTTGTGTGAGTCAAAACTGTCTTTAGCCTCCACATCCTGAAACTCCTGGATTAATTTTTCCTTATTAAATTTCCTTGATGTAACTTTTCCTTGACAGCTACTTTGTTTCTTTTGTTAATTCCTTCAATATAGGTGTTGCCAGAGTTGTTCTCATCTAATTCTGCATGTTTCCTTAATCCCATCTATCAGCTACTTGTCCTATTCCTTTGCCTTGACTGCCGTTATTTTCCTTATCTTCCTATAAAATGCTTCCTATTCCTCTTTCTCTCTCTTTCTCCCATCTCCCCCACCTCTCTCTCTCTCTCTCTCTCTCTCTGTCTTACCTTTAGTTCAAGCATCCTTTGGGCATCATGGATTATTGCAATGACCTCTTAACTTGACTTCTTGGCATTCAACCCTCCAAAATATCCTCTTCATTTTTCTTTAGTTATATGCCAAAAAATAAATCCAATATTAAAATGTTTCTCTTTGCTCTCTACTACATAGAACAATGGTCTCCACGTGGAGGTGCACATATCCTAAGTGGATGCAAAACAATGCACATGGCTGTAAGAACAGAACAGCAGAAGTGTGTCCTTTTATGTACTTGGCATAAAGCTGTGCTGAGAAAAAGTCTGTTAAATTGAAGTATGTGATAATTCCCTTATCCAAGTGTATAGTCAAAACATGTGATACTCATAATACATTCTTATTTGTACATATTCTCCAAGCTTTTACTGCAAATATATGTTGCAAAAAAGTACAGCATTTAAATTGCAATCTGTTGTGTACTTTCTGTTATATTGCTCTGAATAAATATCTGAAATGCCTTGAGTGCTGAATGCCAAAGATGATTGAAATCCCTCTGAGCCATAAATTTAAAATGTGTTTGCTGTGATGGCGAAGATTTTGCATTATGCAAAGGATATAATTGGGTACTCTACACTGAAATAAAGACAGGATAAATATTACAGAATTCTCTATATCCAATTCCTATCTTTTAAAGAGCAGAAATAAATCATATTAGCTTACATGAAACTAGATGATAAAATATAAAATAATACAAGTCAACGTCTATTTTGTTTTTTTTCTCTGATTCAAATAGTCTCTAATTTAAACATACAGGTTAGCAGCTCAATTTTTATCGTCGCTTTTGTTAAATTCAGTCTAGCATCTCATTGAATGAGTAAGAATTTTTAGTCTTTTGCATGAGGAATTAGGTTCTTTTGAAATTTTGGAGAGTCTCCAAACCTTATAGACTCTGACCTTCTGCTACCACTGCCAAATTCTACCAGAGTCATTTGTCAAAGGGATTTTCAAAACAGGGCTAGCCAGATACATGAATAAAAATTACACCATGCTTAAGACTTGTAATTTCAGGGACACTGAATAAGCTAACAATTTCTCAAATGTTTCCCAAGAGAAATGAGCATTTTAAAAACTATGTTCTCTCTTAAAGACTTTTAGAGGAAAGAAAAAAAAATCACATTTTATATAAGTAAGTCATCTTTAACCTAGGAATTGTGAGTTACTGGGTAGCTAATCATCAAGATTTTGCTCCTGGCCGGGCGCGATGGCTCACGCCTGTAATCCTAGCACTCTGGGAGGCCGAGGCGGGAGGATTGTTTGAGCTCAGGAGTTTGAGACCAGCCTGAGCAAGAGCAAGACCCCGTCTCTACTAAAAAACAGAAAGAAATTATCTGGACAGCTAAAAATATATATATGGAAAAAAATTAGCCGGGCATGGTGGCACATGCCTGTATTCCTAGCTACTCGGTTGGCTGAGGCAGGATTGCTTAAGCCCAGGAGTTTGAGGTTGCTGTGAGCTAGGATGATGCACTCTAGCCGGGGCAACAGAGTGAGACACTGCCAAAAAAAAGAAAGAAAGAAAGAAGAAGATTTTGCTCCCCTAATTAATTACTACATATACTTACCTTTAAGCAGAGTCCTAAAAAAAAAAAAAACATGTTGGCCGAGAGAAGATAAATCAATTGCAAGTGTTAACTAGCCCTGGTCAGTGAGTACAGCAGCAACCAGGAGTTAAGAAGTGAATAAAAGGTTTGAAGATGCATGCACAGGGTATAGGGTGGCAGTGTAGCAGCGGGCAATGGAAGAGCAGTGGCAAGAAGCTGAAGACATTTTTTAACTTCATAATTTTGTCTAGAATCGGCTTAACTGCCAGGCAAATAAAATGTGTTTCCTTTCTTTTCTTTCTTTCTTTTTTCTTTTTTAGGATCAGAAATAATGTTGAAAATCCTCCCTTTCTAGAAGCACTGCTGATCAAAGATGGAAAGATGACTGACATGTTGGTTCCACTGCCAGATGGATGGGATGTTGATTTTGTTCATGTGTAAGTTGTTTGGCTTGGGTATCCACATACTGCTTTTTGAAGGTGACTGAAAATCTCTGCACCTGCCAAATCTCATATTTAACATTCAACAGTTGGTGGTGCTGGCAGGAATATCATTCAGAGATAAAAATCTCTATTACTCATGCCACTTGAGGTGAGCAATTATCAACAAGTAAGCAAATGGCAACTTTTAAATTCAAGGTTCTAATTTTGGCCTTCGAGTCTGCTAAAACACTTAGTCTAATACTCAGCAGTTAATCAACTTCACAAAAGCATCATGGTAACACGAACAGATCATAAGAAACATCTGGCGTTTACCATATTTTAATTACCGTAATGACCTGCAATTGCAGAAACATCGTCTCCAATACTTTGGCAGCTGCTTTTCGTTCATCCTATTAAGCTTTTTAACACTTTACAATGAACTTTTCTGTATTTTTGCCAATTTCTGAGTTAGAGCATATTTGGATGATATGTTTTGTTCAGAATATATTTTTAGAAGCTTATGATTTCAGAGGAGCAAGCAAAAGTGCCTTGGTTATATCATGCCACCGCGTATTAGCATGGACCATTGATTAAAATGTGTTAACTGCATTTTTAATTAAAGAAGGAATCAAAAGTCACATTAAAAGTAGATATGTATTTTTATAGAAATATATATCTTGTTAGTTTTAAATGCATAATATTTACCCCAAAACAGTATCTGGATGATTTTTGTCTTTTTTTTTCTTTTTTTGTCATATTAGAGAATAATGGTTAATGTGATAACAGCAACTAGTTCAGCTATTAGTATCTACTCTGTGCCAGGCAAGGTGCTGAGGCCAGAGACAAAACAATCAAGGTACAAGTGTTCTCTGCTCCACTTACAATCTAACCATTAATGTAAGACAACCTGTATACAATGTTGAAGAGCAATTATTCTTTTCCATAGCTGATTTTGCAATGTTAAACGTTATTGCCATGTTAAAGTGCCAAAATATCTCAAACTCTTGAATTCTATTTTTAAAAATTGTATTTAAAAATAGCAAAAAAAAAAGAATTTCATATTTATGATTCTAAAATTCATTCTTAATTCCTGCCACAAGAGCTGCTACTTACCAACTCCACTAAAACCAACTTCATTATTTTTGTTGGATAGAAGGCAGTACTTATTTGACTATAACTTAATTTTAGACACATTTGATTCATTTATTTACTTCTGCATATGATTTGCAGCCAATTTATTTTGTAGGACACACCGGAAATTAGAATGCTCAAGGTTAAATGGTCAGCGGAGACCACGCTGTGTTTCATAATTGCTCTGAGTATTTAAATGCACACACTAGACATTTTTCTCCCCCCTCAGGCTGAAATTATGGTAGCTAGATTCAAGGGTCCCTTTTATCAATGAGCTAAGACAGATCCCCAACTGCCTCACGAGGAAGTTTGTACCAACTTTTCCCAGCAGAAATGGGATTTGTCACCCCTGCTCATTCGAGCCCCTCATTCTTGGTTAGAAACGCTGGTCGACTCCCAGCCCACTGAACAATAAAGTGTGTGTCTCTGCTCTTCTTCAATAACACAAAGTAGTTGCACCCCGAGTACTTGTTAGAGAGTCCAACTGCAAATTTACTGCTGCTCCGCACCCATCCGACTTTAGTTAAGAGAGTAATATCTGGGGAAGATTTCCTGAAGTGCAATTCAATCCGCAGAGAGGAACCATTAAAACCTGCCCGTGGACTAAGCCGGGGAAGAGACAGATGCGCACGTGGCCTGCAAAATGTCGTCCCCCACGGAAACACTTCCGATAAATTGTGGTTTCACCTTGGCAGTGCGCCTTGGGCCTGCACTGAAGGACTCTGTAACAAATAGTCCCATAAAACTCGTTGATGTAGTAAACTCCAATTTCTCGAGGACGCTCTTCGCTATGTTGCAGTGTCCTTTTAATGAGGACTCCAAGGAGAAATTTTTCTCTGGACTCGGTGCCAGAAATAATTGTGCTGCTTCTAAGCAACAGGTGAGCTGCTTTTTTTACGGACGCTGTGGAAGATGTTTCCTCCGATGTTGTCCTCTTTTCTTGGCTTGCCTCAAAACAAGAATTAAATGTGTGACCTGCCTCACGCTAATTTACGTAACTTTCCGGCACTCTGGAATCATCTCATCTTTGCTTCTTTTGCTTTCCGCCCCCGTCCCCTCCCAGCCCCCCTCCATTTAGGTTTTACTGCAATTTGTCTAAATATGTGAGAGCTGCCATAAACCCCTTTCTGGAACAAGATGTGATAGATAAAGAAGATGAATAACTTGCGATAATAAGCAGCATACGTTTTCCGTGTTCCCACGTGAACTCCCCTTTGCGACTGAGAGACAATCAGCCGGCATTTGCCTCAGGGACAGTTGTCGTAAACAGACGAGAAAAAAAATTTCTTAGCTTGTAATTGTGGGGTTTTTTTGTTTGTTTGTTTGCTTCTTTGTTTTGAGACAGAGTCTCACTCTGTTGCCCGGGTTAGAGTGCCGTGGCGTCAGCCTCGATCACAGCAACCTCAAACTCCTGGGCTCAAGCGATCCTCCTGCCTCAGCCTCCCGAGTAGCTGGGACTACAGGCATGCGCCACCATGCCTGGCTAATTTTTTTTTCCTATATATATTTTTAGCTGTCCATATAATTTTTTTCTATTTTTAGTAGAGATGGGGGTCTTGCTCTTGCTCAGGCTGGTCTCGAACTCCTGAGCTCAGACAATCCTCCCGCCTCGGCCTCCCAGAGTGCTGGGACTACAGGCGTGAGCCACCGTGCCCGGCCCTTAGCTTCTAATTGTAAAAGAATTTATTTCAAAATAAGACCAAAAAAAATGTTTTTAAATGAGACTGGGAAATGAACGTAGAGACGAGGTTTTAATTCTAGTTTCTAAGACCACATAAAGAATTCTCCGAGCTAAGAGAGAAAGAAAGAAAAAATGGAATGAAATGAAATGAGATTAGACTTAGTGTCTTAGACATCGTAGGGGCCTCGTCTCTGCACTAGAGCTGGTAGAGAGGGACTTGGAGCTGTAAGCGTGACCACTGGTCACTGGCTGAGCGTGAAGGGGCAGCGGCTGGGCTTGGGTTATTTTAACAGAACTAGCAGGACAAAGCCCGTGGAAGGGTCAACCCAGAGAACTATTCTGGGCAGCTAGATCAGAAAGAAATATGGGCCTCGGTTGAACGTGAGATAGGATCACCCTCCTACACTGATGGCAGCAGTAACGTCCCTGGAATTTAGACGTGGAAGGCAGATAAGACACAACAAGAGCGTCCTGAGGACAGGAAGTGTCAATGAGGTTTAGTTAAAACGCAAATGAATGAGAAATACCTATGGGGACACAGAAAAACCCCCAGAGAACATAGAGTAATGTGTCTTTCATCAAGTAGGTTCATATCTCAGCAATATCTCAGTGTAAGGAAATTATAAAGAGTTATATTTTAAAAGTTACATTTTTTAATTTGTGACCAAAACTTGCCTGTTAAGTAAAAAAAATCTAATGCTCTTACATGAATGTATACATAACCCTATAATCTAGATTTTCTTCCTACAACATCTCTATTAGAAATTGTTCTTTTTGAAGTCAATAATGAAATAAATGAAATACTCATATAATGAAATACTGATATATCTACATCCCCATTCTCATTTTCTTTCCTTAGGTTCTAAAGAACATTTCCTGAGCATCAAACTTCTTCTTTCAGTTTATATGGTGCTGTCCTCCTCTAGTTCTCCTCCTACTGGTGTGAGTATTTCTTTCTTATATTTTTACTGCCTTGTAAATTTGAAT
Source organism: Eulemur rufifrons (assembly GCF_041146395.1). Taxonomy (NCBI): domain Eukaryota; kingdom Metazoa; phylum Chordata; class Mammalia; order Primates; family Lemuridae; genus Eulemur; species Eulemur rufifrons. The sequence continues at coordinate 4,786,440 of NC_090995.1, read as the reverse complement.
ATGTACTATTCAAATTTGATTGTACAGTCACGTGTCCCTTAGCAACAGGGATACATTCTGAGAAATACATCCTAGGCGATTTTGTCATTGGGGGATCATCATCGAGCGTACTCACACAAACCTAGATGGTATAGCCCACTGAACAACGAGGCTGTATCCTATTGCTCCTACCTACAAACCTGTACTGCATGTTACTGTACTGAATCCTGTAGGCAATTGTAACACAATGGTAAGTATTTGTGTATTTAAATATATCTAAACATAGAAAAGGTACAGTAAAAATACAGTATAAGAGATGAAAAGATAAAAATTAAAAATATGGTATGGGGCATTTATCAAGTATGGAGCTTGCAGGACTGAAAGTTGCTGGGGGTGAGTCAGTGAGTGGTGAGTGAATGTGAAGGCCTTGGACATTATTATACACCACTGTAGACTTTGTAGACACTGTACTCTTAGGCTACACTAAGTCCCTAAGCTTATTACAGCACCATCCCATCTCAGTAGGTTTTCTCACTCTCCCCTTCATTGAAGAGGCTGTTGTGATAATATGTAATATGCATTTGGCATTAGCCACTTACTTTCATATATTATTGTTCATCCTTTTATTACATATGATCTAACTGTAACCTAACAGTATGAAATAGACCTGCAGCCTCCACTTCTTATAGCCTCACACAGAAGCTTGTCCTTAATGTACATCTGTTAATGATGTATAAAGAAGGCAAAACTAATATAGCAACAGAATAAGTCACATTGGGCTGAAGTGAAAACCAGGCAAACCATTCAAGCAAGGCTAAGAGAGGTTATTGCAATAATCTCCATGTGGGGTTTAGTGGTCTGTTTGTTTTGGAAGAAATGAAAAAGAAGAGAAAGAAAGAAAACATGGGCAGAACTACATTAGGTAAATAAAGAATATGGATAAGTAGAAACATGAATATAAGTTAAAAGATCCAATTAACAAGAAAAAAGGATGGTACCGCTGAAACAAGTAGATGATGTCAAGGTTTATTATAGAAACAAATTTAAGAATTTGGTTGCCTTTTTTCTATATTCAAGGTGAAGTTCAAGGAGATTCCATTTATAAACTATACCTGTTAAAATTCAATAATTCCTTTATTCCTTAAGCCTTTGTCTATCTTGCCTCCTTGTCTATAAACCCTGGTAACTGATGTTCACTATCCCAAAGCATTGATAAAAATATGTACAAACACTGAAATATTCCAAATACATATATAGCAAAGTAAACATTTCTAGTGAAAGGATCAGTTGATCCAAAATATGTTAGGAATGCCCATGTGCAACTTAGAATACACTTAAAATTTCCCAGCATATTAATAGTCAGCCTAAGAAACCAGATAAAATAAAAGTTTTTAAAAATTGAACTAATATATAATCACTGGACTCTGAATTATGTAGTTTAGGTTATTTGGTTTAAGCATTTTCCCTTTTGTTCTAAAACCTAGAAGTATAAAGATAAGAGAGTATATGTTACATTCACAAAATATGAATAATGTGAAACTTCTTCATTTTTTTCAGGCTATAATCAATAGATCAAGCTAATTTAGAAAATGGCTATTTCCTGTGAGTCACCAAAATATTTGCTTATTTTGCTTTATACATATTTCCCTCCCTCAAAATCTGTTCATTATACCGAAAAATATTTTAATTGAAAACCTAGAAATTAGAATGATTTCAAATGGTTATATAAATCTGGAATGAATGAAACCATCACATGAAACTGCTCCTAGAACCTAAATCAATGTGAGCTACAATCTGTGCGTTTCTTATATATATTTTAGAGTAGAAGCTAGAAAATTGATCTAATACTGCTAAAAATGCATAGAGTCATAAAATCTTTTTAATATTTTCTATGTGGAATGAATTGTGGCATTAACTGATATTGTGGATTATACAATCGCTATTTTGTAGTAAAACTTTTAAGAACTTTGGTTTTGACTTGTCTTTTAGACTATCTATTAAGACTCTCTTACGGAAGACTTTCTTAAGAACAATTAACATATTTTCTGGAACAGAACTTCTAAATCCTCATTTTGAATTTAGAGCAAGTGGTATTTTTCCTCCCAGTCAGTCCCTGAAGTTAAAATAACAACTATATTCTGTTTTGTTTTATTTTGTTGTATTCTAAGCATGTCAAAAATTTCATGATGATAATGATGCGAACTAATATTAATTGAGTACTTAGTACTACCAGCCTCTATGCTTGGTGTTTTATACATAGTCGCTCATTTATTGCTCTCAAATTCTGTGAGGTAGGTAATAGTATTATCCATGTTTTGTAAAAGAACAAATTGAGGCTTCAAAGGCTATATAACTTGCCCAAACTCACATAATTAGAAAGTTGTCGCAGTGGTATTTAAACCTATGTTTGCCTTAACCTATTAGCATTATCCCATATTGTGTAAAGAAAAGAATTTCCAGTCTTCTCCCTAAGCTTTTTAATTTGACATTTATTTAACATTTATGGAGTACTTCTTGTATATTTCTTCTGAAACCATACACAACTCATCTTCATGATGATGTCAAAAACCTAAACATAATTTCAAATGCTATTAAGAAAATGCTATTAATTCAAAATAATATTAACATTCCTTAGTAATATAAATCTGCCTGCCTCTCTCAGACCCACAATTTTTATGCCATCAGTTAGAAATATTCAGCCCCTAAGGTCTTGGTCCTGCGTGCTTGAAAGAGACGGTTGAAACAAAGTGCGACTTTTCACTGCCGGAAAGGCTGAATGGGTGTCAAGCTGGTCATTTTTCAGCTTCCAGGCCGATCCGTTACCACAGTTCAACTAGAAAGTCATTGCCCGGGGCAGTGTTCAAAGCAGTACACTCTGTGATGTAAACTGGCAGAAGAATATGAAAAGCAAGTGGGAGAAGAGGGTTCTTTTGGGGAGGAATGTGGTAGAAAACATGAAAAACAAAATGCACTTTGAGACTCTCTTGGCCTTGATGGGGAGGCCGTCCCCACAAGTCACTTCCTATTGTAACGGCACAAAAGGGAGCAGCCTCCCTCCTCCCTGTACATTTGCATCTATTTCCTGTTCTTTTTTTTCTTTTTGGGGGGGTGTAACGTGATTTAGCACTGGTGTCTGCTGGATAAAAAGGCTGTGATTAATGTGTGGCACTTCGTGTTCTAGCGTATACCCCCATGGAAGTGATGGAAGACCCTCACATAATTGGATCTGAAATTGAATAAAATGATGAAAAATTTAGCATAACCTTTGTCTTTATACGCGACGGTGGGGACAGCCGAGAGGTCAGGATACTTGGAAACGATGAGGGGCCTTTTATAGTCTCCGCTGGTAAAAATTTGTTTAACACAGTCCCATGATTAAAAGAAATGTGTGTCCTGCTGTGGCGCCGAGGTACAAGAGAGGGAATAATAAATTGACACCATTGACAAGATGTCATCTGTTATCTGCTTTAAAATGTCAGGTCGTGTCAGTGTGGTGAAATATTTTCTCTCTTGATGTATGTCTTACAAAGCAGGTTCAATGTTTGGCCCTATTCTATTTCAATAAAAGAAAACAGCTTTTAATCTGGAAAGTACTGTCACCAGGAAGAAAATAAGGTCATCGGAGACTCTTATTTAGCCATTTCTCTGCAGCCCGCCATGAGCAGTGCGTTTCAATCGCCCAGTAGGTCCAAATTCTTTCTTTAATTTATCTTTTGAGGAGTGTAATTATCCATCTGCTCTCTTGGCCAAAGGCAGGAAGAAAAAAGGATTTTAGATATTGCAAGGTTACAAAAAGGCCAAAACCTGGTATAGCAGCACATTCTTACGTGTTTTACTTATGTGTTTGTTAGATTCTTCATAACTTCTCTCTGAAGGTCCCAGAATACAAACATAAAAAACAAAGGTTTCCTAGATTATATCCATCAGAGATAAAAGAATCTTAAAAGACAGAAATGGAGAAAAATACGAAAGTTTATATTCGAGGGCTGCGATGCTGTTATAGTAGCATATGATTTAAATGACTATCAAACATAGATGAAGAAAACACAGGACTCAGCAAGTTGGTTTTCATTTTTTATGGGTCCACATTCTCCATGTAAACTCACACACTAGATCAAGCATAGATCTTGAGTTACAGAGTCATGTTCTCATCGAGCTCAAAGAGCAGAATCTGTTTGGGATTGTAGGAAACAGATGACCCAGCAAATGAGTAAATAAGAAGGTATTTCATTTCTTGTCGGACATATCTTAGTTCAATATTTTATACAAAAGTCAAAATTGCAGATGGCGAACTACAAAATCAAATAAAGTGAGAAAGAAGGAAAATAACTCTGACTTACTACTGTGCCTTAAGAGAGAGTCATTCTAGAGGTGCTAAGACCTGTAGGATGTTATGAGAATAGTATTTTGCATGCAACCCAGGATGAAAGTTTGCTTTGAGGATCCTTGGATATTTTTGCAAACAACCTATGAAATACAAACTGGTGATTTTCATTTTTATCTGCATGCATATCTACCAACAGGGAAGCTCTCAAATTATACTCTTTCCATACCTAAGGACACAGTGGGGAATATCTCAGAGCTTTAGTTAGGATTGTTATGAAGAGATGAAAGGTGGGCTTACCCAAACCCCACTGTAGACAAAATGACAACATTTTGTTGTTGTTTTCATTTTTTTAAAAAAGCCATTAGCCTGTTGTTAAAAGTAGTATGGAAATAAAAATCTCTTTACCAGAAATCAACTCTGTAGATCAGTGTTGTAAACTGAGATGCTTGTGATAGCCGGGCCAGTCCCTTTCTGAACCAGACAGGACACCAGGGTTCTGTTTAAATGATGCTACTCAGCTTCAGCTCTCTCTTGCCATACCTAAATCCATATTTATCAAAACACTGTGCTAACTCTTATTTTTTAATTGTATAAATTTTCAGATTTTTATGTGTAATCTAGAGTTTGTAGTACTGACAAATGATTCACACTAAATAAAGTTAAATAATCATGCAAACCAAACTAAACAGGTCTATGAGTAACACGTGACCATTTTCTAACTGCTGTGAATTGTTAACTGTTTTGGAATTACCGGGGTATACCTGTTCAAAACATTTTTGTAGCAAATAAATTACATAGAATGGGTGTGCATTATTATTATCTTATGATAAAGCAGAAGAAATTGAACAGGATATTATAGGTAAAAAGAAATTATACAACCTCCAGTCATACTCAGGAACGCAAAGAGAAGGTGGAGAATTATTCACCTTGGAAATATCATCTTCTGCAAACTTAGCTACTGGTGAGATAGGGCAATATAAGCAAATAAACTAAAGGATAAGACAGTTCATGAGAAATGACTGATCTTTAAAGACTTCTGTACACAAGAAAATCTCCCTTATGATAACGAGGATATCTACCTTCCTCGGGGATTGCATTCAGATGGATTTCCTGTAGTCACGGCAGCTGCTCCTTATAGTTAAAAATACCAAATCTCTGTATTCCTTTTATTCAGAATATCTACATAGTTAACTAATTTAGGTGCAGATAAAACTGTGCTGAATCCATGGATTAATTCCTCAAACTCCTTAGTGCTTTCAGTACATAGGAACTGTGTATAGCTTTAATAGAAGAAAAATTTAGGTGGATTTTACAAAACAAAAGTTACTAAAGAAATATAAATCTTAAAGAAGTTGGACTTTGAAAATATAAGGTTGGAACCGTCAAATGGTCTTAATTTAACATGTCTTTTAACGTAGTTTAATAAAAATAATTAATTATCCCTAAATTCCACGAAAAAACAAAAGGCCAACACTGTAAACTATGAAGATGTGAAATTTGCACAAAGGACGACTAATGTGGTAAAATGATTTACTGAAACATTAACTTGGGTTTTGCTCAGATTGCTGTAAACAGTCTGATTCCAAGAGGATGGTCAATGTTAACGTTCTTTTCACTCAGGAGCGGCAGTGTAGTTAGATCCAAAGGAGATACTCCAGGCACAAGAAGGTATGTCCTCTCCTAGGTTTTGTTTGTAAAAGTATCGTATTCTATGAAATTGTCTCAGAAAGAAAAGAATGGAGAAAGCAAAAGTTACTAAACGGGAAAGGTTGAGAGAAACTTCTTTCCAAAACTTTGAAAGGCACAGAGCTTGTATGAGTCCCTTGGCATGCTGGGAATGACAGGACCTCAGTAGAGAATGACTGTGTGATGTCACTAGGGAGGCTGGACAGCTGAACCCGAACATCTCCCCGCTGCAAGTCAACAGAGCCTGACTTGGCATCCACATTGTTAAGACAGTCTGGACACTGAGCACAGCAACTACGACTGGCGTAGACTGAAAATCAGGGGGCCCCTCCCCAGATGTTCTACAGCCTACAGGGACCGGAGGAAGTTTGCTTAGTTGTTTATATTTCTGGCTTTATGTGCTCACCTCCTAAACAATCCTCAGTCAACTGCAGTTTGGCTAATTTCAACCTCTCGTTACACCTGCCTTATCCAGGGTGACCATCAAGCTCTTTGTTACTAAAACCGAAGGGTGCTTATCATTCAGGGATTTATTTAAATTAGCTGCTTTTTTACATTATCTGCAGTTCCTTTCTCTTAAAATGCTCTCTCGCCTTGCATCCTATGAGTGTGTGTGTGAGTGTGTGTACTTTTTTCTCTTATCTATGACAATCTTCCATAGGCGAGTGTTTGGCTTTCCTCACTCTATACATTTCCTAAAAGTCATTTTTTTTCCTTTCTTTTGCTAACTCTCCTTAGCACTGTTTTCTTTTCATTCTATTATACACATTTTCCTGGGTGATCCTATAGTTTCAATAATCATCTTTTTTTTAATTCATTAATGATCTCAGTTTAAACATTACTTTCTGCAGGAAATTCTTCTTGAATCTCTAAGTCAAGATGATTTGTCTTTCTTTGTGAACTTTTAGCAGCCAACCTCAAAATATCATGTGACAGAGTCTACTGTAATTACTGTCGCCTGTAATAAAACACGAGCATCTCAGTATAAAAACAAATCGTGTTCACTATTGCATCCCCAAAGAATAGCACGGTGTCAGACACATAATAGCCACTCAATAAACATACCTTGATTTTTTAAAAATATTGACTGGAATAGTGGGACACCCTCAATATCTCTCTGTCTTCATTCCATGGATTATAGAGCGATAATATCTCACATTAAAAAAATATATGTTTTCCTTAGATCCCAGAAGTTCCAGAACCCCTGCACCCCTCCTCCTCCTGTACCTGAAGCCATTCAGTTGGGTCTTTCTTCCAGTGTCTAAGGTGAATCCTCAGCTTAAGCTGGTTAGAGAGGGACCTGTAGGGTGATTGTGGAAAGGCAAAGGAACAAGGACAAAATAATCCAAATTTATACTCACCTTGCCTCTGCTTTGGCATGAAGTCATTCTCACTGTACTGACTTTGTCCTTCTGCTTCAATTTTTAAAACTTAGCTGCCATCTCTCCCTTTCCTGATTCTGTGTCTTATTGGTGACCTGGTGGCCCAATCTCTGTGGAATCTTATTCCTGACAGCCTCTCTCCTACAGATTGGAGGCTGCTTAAATATCGCCTCCTCAGGGAACCTTCCCGTAGTTCCGTTGACTAGGTTATATTTTCTTGCCATATGGTCTCATAGCACAGCATGGCACTTGTTCAAAATCCTCTCACACCAATTATAGTTATTTAATTAAATATGTATAATTTATATTTCTATAAACTCACTAAACCATTGGCTCTCTGAAGGCAAATATTACATCTGCCTTGTTCACACCGATATTTTGAGTTACTAGCACAGCGTCTGGCACACTGGAGATATTCAGTTGTAAACGAGTGGATGAATGACCCCAGGCCATTGGCTGGGGGCACATGTCCTGAAGGCCAGCTGCCTACTCTTCTTCCAGGTCCTCGGTGACCTCCACCTTTGGTTGTTCCACCCACCTACGCAACCTTGGACTAACCCAATGCCTTAACCCTGGCATCACCCCTTACTTACGCCCTAGGTTGCGACAAATTGTAGCTCAAGAGACATTAGATATGGTTTGACCAAAACTGCTGCTACTCCTAAGGTCATAGTTGATGTTCCTGAGCCTCCAGGAATGATGCCATGGTAGGACAATCTAGGGGACACTATCTGAAGTAAGATTTCTGAGTAGACAGCCAGTTCAAAATGTCCCCTTTCATCAACATAAAGTGATAAACATGTTAATGTTTGCAGAGAGAATGAATCCACAGAGAAACATGGCTATGGAGATTCCAGAAAGACAGAGAGTTTCTGCATTCTGCATTCTAGCAAACTCAACCTTCAGAAATCAATTGATCGCAGGTGGATACTTAAGGATGACAAGCTTTGAAAAAGTACATAAGCAAAGACTAAGTGTGAGTGAAAATGTGCTCAGTAGGCTACTCAGCTCATTTTAGGCTTACAGTCTTGTTTTGGCGATTAAGACTGACATTAACTAGAACGTGTCCCTTCTTATTAATATAAAGAAGCTATAAACTTACCACCTCTTCCATCGTTTGCATTTCCGTATCAAAGTATATTCCTTACTATCTCTGGGAGAAATGTAATCAGCGCGGGAATTCTCACTCTTTGTAAATGGGAAAGCAAAATGGTAGGTACAATTACTTTTGAAAACTGTTTGGTGGTTTCTTACAAAACTAAACATACTCTTACATATGATCCAGTAATCATGCTCCCTGTTAGATACTGAAATAAGTTGAAAACTTATATCCACACAAAAACCTACATGTAAATATGTATAACATCTTTACTCATAATTGCTAAAACCTGGAAGCAACCAAGATGTCTTTCAATAGGCAAATGGATAAATAAACTATGGTGCATCCATACAAAGCAATATTATTCTGTGATAAAAATAAATGTTGTCAAGCAACAAAGAGACACAGAGAAACCTTAAATGCATATTGCCAAGTGGAAAAAACCAATCTGAAAAGGCTACAAACTATATTCATACCACATACTACGTATTCATTCAAACTATATAGCATTCGGGAAAAGGCAAACTATGGGGAGAGTAGAAAGATCACTGATTTCTAGGGATTTGAAGGGGGCAGAAAGGATTAGCAGACAAAGCACAGGGGACTTTTAGGGCAGTGAAACTACTCTATGATACCGTCATGGTAGATATAAATCATTAGGCATTTGTTAAAACCTATGAAATGGACAGCACAAAAATTGACACCTAATGTAAACTATAGACTTTAGTTAATAATAATTATAAATATTGGCTCATCAATTATAACACATGTGCCACACTAAGATGTTAGTAACAGGGACAACTGGGAAGAGGGCGGTGGCGGTGGTGCTACTGTCACCTGGCGGGTAGAGTCCCAGGACACTGCTAAACATCCTCCGATGACAGCCCCCCCACAACAGACCATTATCTGGCCCCAATTGTCAATAATGCTGAGTTTGAGCAACACTGTTCTCAATGTTTTTTCCCCTCCCTATATCAGATAGTAATATCATTTGATATGGATAATTTAAATAGCAAAGAGATTTTATAAGAACAGGCATTTCCAGCTCTAATAGCAAAAACATACATTATTATTTTTCTTTAATTCTTACTTCACTGCCAGATACTTTTAAACAGAAGCATTTATTTCAGTGGTTAGAAGGAAACAAATGAGGCCAGTTTATAACACTGCAACTCTTAAACAGCTCATTTTTATCTTTTTTTTTCTTTTCTTTTCTTTTCTTTTTTCTTTACAGACTTTTGTTATTGGGAAAAGCAACAGCCCTAGCAAGGGTTGACAGGAACTCAAGGAAATCAGGCATCCCTAATGGACTCTGTTCCAACTTAGCACAGGTTTCTGGCAATTTCTTTTCAAGCATTCTAGAGCTCAGGCTTTTGATCTTGATGGGAAAATCCAAGCATGGGCAAGAAGCCACTCTATTTGCAGAGCCCCAGCTAACGTGACATTCTCAGTTTGTCCAGATATCTCCCAGCAGGAGAATTTCTTGCACAGAGAATGGCTGTAAACCCAAATATACAGGGTTGGTTTCATTGTTTTCTTTGGGAGAGGTCTCTTGAGGGCCTAAGACGATTAAAGGGCTAATTGAGTCACTGTTAACCACATTTTTCCATTCTGTCTCTAAATCTGCCCTCTAGCTGGGCCAGAGCGGAAAATTTGCAACCTCTGAGAGCAACATGCTCCTATTTAGTTGGAATTGCTAGTTCTGTACTTGCCTGGAAAGGGGCTGGGTTGGTTGTGCAGGGACAGTGACGCTGAGATCATCCTCCATGACAGCCATTGTCAGTCACAGTGATTCTGTCTTCTAGAGAACATTTGTGGGGAGACAAGGCATGCTGCTGCTAAATGTCCTAAAATGCACAGGACAGGCCCCTTTAACAAAGAATCATCTGGCCCAAAATGTCAATATTGCTAAGGCTGCAAAACCATGCTCTATGGGTTCATTCATCTTCATCATCTTTGGTAGATTTTTCCATCTTATAATAATAACAACTTATGTGGACCACACCTTACATGAAAGCTCTTTAGAGAGATCTTTTCAAGGATGCATTTGTTTTGTAACATCTGTCAAGCCACAGTCTTGGAAAGTATACGTATCTGGAGAAACCACATATTATTATATTTCATTTAACCCTAAATAATCGTTTTCAAAGAAAAACTTTCAATATTTGGATTGTGTAAAAAGATCAATTTAATCATTGAAGTGATACTATTTTAACTAATAGAATAAGAATACTAGAGTCCAATTGTCACTTGAAATACAAAAATCCCTATCTCAAGTGATTTTGCCAAGCATTTATGTGACTTAGGAAACCACCTGGTGGTTTGTAGCCAGTCAAGTGTAGCTGAGTGTGCTTTGTGCTAGGGACAATGCTTTAATATGTGTCTAAATTGTAAACTGGTATTTAGCAAACCTATTTTGAGAATGGTATAAGTATTTAAGTATAATGTACCAATTTCTTAAGCTGTAATTAAGTGCATACCTAGATTAAAAATGAATATTATCGGCAACCCCTATGGAAAATGCCAATAATGCACGAAGATTCTTCTGCTTCAGCCTGCAAACAAGGAATCAATACTAAAGTCTATTCAAGCTTGGAAAAACAGAGACTTGAATAATTGTCCAGTTAATTTAATAAATGTAGACAGCTGACCTAGATAAATCAAGTTGTAAAAAAACTCTTTTACCTCATTAGCATTTTTGACCTGAATTATCCAGATAATTATTCCAATTTTCCACTTCACTTTGCTCATACTGACAGAGTGTCTTTCAATTTTTCATGTAAATGCATTTCCTCTGTCCTGCTCAAAACTCAGCAAGGTATGCCTCCTTTATGATGCAAATCTAGCATTTGCCTGTTTTATTGATACTTTTTGAAATGCTATCATTGCTGTTTGTATAACCTTTAGCTCACGATAGAAAATTTGACCATGATGGGCCAAGGGATCTATTTATGCATTATACAATTCTGAATGCAAAACATCTTTTTGCTGTTCTGCTCTATTTTTTCTCTATTTATACATGGTTTATTCGAATTTCTGCAGAACATTTCTTTCCTTTCCCTGCTCTCCCAGTATGTTTCTATTCAGTTGGTAAAATTAGTTCTCTTGCTCACCTGGTTTATACCAAGTTACATAGCAATGTTGTATTCAAAACTTTCAAGCTTCTATTTCACAATACATAATCTAGTATAGTTCAGCTTATTCATACATAATCAGAAAATTCTTATCCAGGATTAATTTGAAATGAGAGACATGTTATGGGAAGCAGATACTATGGTAAGTTCAGTAATTGTTAGTATTATCATCAGTAAGCATTATTCCCACGTATCACCCTAAAATATGAATTCAGGACCATGGCATTCTATTTGGAGCTCAGAAAGTCTCTTATAAGCAAGGGATAATTTCAAAATGTAGGTTTTATAGCTATAGAATGTGCTTAAAATTAAATTTTTCAATTATCTTATTCTAAATGTCCCTAAGGAGATGTAAATTGAAAATACATGGAGGATGGGGCCAGGAGGGGATGGAAACAATGAAAGAAAATAACTGAACAGTTCTAAATAAAATCAGTCCTCCCCCATTTGGAGACAAAATTCTCATTGAAAATTATGGGACAGTTTTGCTATGTCCTTCTAAGTCAAGATGCAATTCTCTCTGAGGATTAATATCTATCATTAAGAGATGTTTTAGTCACAATGAACTAGACTGCCTTGTAGTAATGATACCAAAGGATCAGTGATTAAACAACCACACAATTATTTCTTGTTTGTCATATTTAGTTCTCTCTCTTTGGGTCAACTTCTCTCCAGTCTTTGGCTCAGTGTTCCAGGCTGCTCTGATTCAAGCATGTTTTCACATCCATTTGTTCTGTTATCATTAATACTAAAAAAGAGATTTCTGGAGATCTGAGCAATTAAATTTTTCCACTTGGAAGATACTATATCTGCTGTCACTTCATCGCCCAAAGCAAGTCACTTGGTTGGGTCTAATTTAAAGAATGATCATTAATGGAGGATTCAAAAAGCAGATTCTTAGAGTAGATACAACTTTTTACTCTTTAGGGATAAGTTTAGTCTTTTATAAGAAAAGAAATAAGAACTCTTTTACAGATGACCATGTTACAATATTATCGTTTTAGTACCTAAATTCCTTAGTATCTGAACTGACACTTGCAGATCCCAGGACATGGGGCAACCTTTTATCTACTTGGTTTTGCAAAGGCATTTCTGGTGATGTTTCTGGGAGACCTGACTGCCACATTCAGGGGTCCGACAATGCAGTGAGACCCTATATTTCTCATAATAACTTTTTAGTAAAAGTTGTTGGGTTTTGTACCCTTTATGTCACATGGACACTGATGTAGAAATCTCTGACTCTGTTTAAAGTCACAACACACATAGTCAGTAGTAACAGGGACAATGAGGTAAGTGAACAATGCCACTTATGCCTAATAGTAACCAACCTGGGTGCTCTAGCCCCCTAGGCCCTGCCAGGCAGCACTGAAGGGGGTCTATGTGTTGCCATACCTGGAATTCGGGTTAAGAAGATCTGTCCTGAAGGATCGTCTTTAAAAAGTTAAGGACTATGACATATCTCCAGAGCCTTACACAGAGTCTACCTGATGGTAGTCATTCAATGAGGGTTTATTGAATTAATTGAAATTTCAATGAATAGCCCTTTCTTTTATTTCTTTAATGATGGCTTTATTTTAGGATGTCCCAAGACAGAGGAAAAGACCTCTCTTAGCCATGTTTTATTGAATAATAATTTCAATTTGTGGATGAAGATTATGGATGCATCTGGTGAAACAGAAGCCAAGATTCTCAAAAGACCACGTAGGAAGTGTTTCCATAGGGAAAAGAGCACACGGAATGTTCTGTGCACAAGCACAGTGGCCACTTCAGCTTGGGACTCATAAAATGACATTCTCCCACTGCAGACTATAAGCAAGTAACAGTGCTATGAGCACTTCCCTCTCTGTTCATATTCAGAGATCTAGCATTTTCTCCCACTGGCTATTTTCCTCAGTACTTTTACTTTATAATATCAAAAAAAAAAAAAAAAACATGTCAAGATATGAAGATAGTTATTTGAATGCTTATCTCAGAAAACACAGTTAAGCAGGGAAACTAAAGAAAAAATTACTCCAAACAATCTCCTTACTTCTATTGCATACACATCCTGTTTCTTTATAGTCATTCTATCATTATTTTTTTGTTTGAGTCTCTTTTTAAGAAAAGAACTTGGTAGGTAGAGATATGAGAATTAGAATGTTTCATGCAGTAAATACTATCGATAAAAAATAAAATATTCTTTTCTTATCCTATCAATGTATACAAGTCACAGCATAATAAGTCTTCAGAAAATAATAAGAGAAAGGATAATAAGAGATTTACTTTTTAAGCAGATAAACCCATAAGCTCTAAAAATATAATTTTTCTTAATGTGCCGTCATTTCTTAAATTAATCTATTCAGTCTCTGACCTCCCTGTATGTGCTGTGTAAATCCTTCCTCTTTGCTCCATGATAAGCTCATTAAATATATAAACAGTTGTTCTACCCAGTAAGTATCAACTTGTTATGTTTAAATAACTATCTCAATTTGGCACATTTTTTCATCACACAGTATATTACAGTTTTGGAAATATTTTGGTCCAGTCATCAAGAGTTTTTTTTTAACCCACATATTTGCAAATTACCCAGCACATCAGTAGATTTTGGAAACTGGCACTGCTAAGTAAAAATAAAATAAAGTCAATTCTATTTAATAAGCATTTCCTGAAAATGATATCTAAGATAGATGATAGGCTGTGGGAAAAAACTGCAAAGTGCAATCATAAAATGCTGTATCTGGGCAGAATATGAAAGATCATTAACTTAAGCTCTGAGGTGTTAAGTGCCTGTGTAAGAGCTGGCAGAGAAATATGTAACCCTGCTGTGCCCTGGTCCTGTGTGCCTTCTACTGAGCCGTGCTGACTCCAAATACACTTAAAAAATGGAGCTCAGAGAAGTGAGTAATAAAAATTCATAACCTTTTCCCATATTATACGTACTTTCCTTTTTATGCTTAGCAATCAGGATTTTTCATGCCTTTCTAAAGGTTCTTATAAAGTCCTCAGAATAGTTCATGCAGCTGCCGAAAGGGTGAATTGCATAGATTGAAACACCTATACTTTCACATCGTACAGTGAGGGGTAGGGGACTAACAAGAGAAATCACTTAAAATTAAATACAATGCTGTTGGGGATTAACTCAGATAATCTGTCTAAATTTACAAAAGAAGTAACTGTTACATTATTACAGCTGCATAATTTCACATTCCCTTTGGTGACACATATAGCTTGCATTTATACTGCATAGTTTTCTAAAGGTAAACAAAAATTAATGTAGCTCTTTGGAGTTTCTAATCCCTTGATTTATAGGAAACAATATTCATACTAACTGTGTTCTCTGAATATATGCTCCAATGTGTGTGCTACGTGAGCTTTTTACAGCGTCTCAGTGGAATGTTCTGCCTGGAGCTCCATTCTTTTCCCTAATGAGAACGAACCATATCACATTCAGTGTACAACATAAAGTAATCTTTTAGCAATCAGGACAGATCAAGTCATCTATCTGTTTCACCCCAAAGTAAACCATGAAGACCTTGGGTCAGATTTGGAGCCAGCAGTACATTGCACTGAAAAGACCTAGTTTTCAGGGGTCAGTCATTAGGAGACTTTTCAAAGGTTTCAGGTCCATAAACTCTCAAAATTTAATTACAGGCATGAATAAGACAGTAATAGTTTCAGACTCCATAGTATTTACTTAGCTAGCCAACCCTGTAGTCACATCTTTTCATTTATTCATTTTCAGGATGAGAGGAGCAAAGTTAGTTATGCATCTGATGTATGGCTTCTAATATAATGCCAGTTGGTTTAGGCTTTATTGGTTAGATCCTCCGTTGAGTCTGTCATAGACTGAAATAGACACACAGTGGGCTTGGCTTTAGGAAATTTTAAACTCCAGCTCTTTCGGGAAATAGTATCCATAAAAAGCCAATTTCACCAGGATTTGCTGAGGGGTGGTGTCTGTTGGCGGAGACGAAGTACTCTACATGCTGTTGTCTGCTCTTGTGCAGTGCTGTGGGCTAGAATGTAATTGGTAGACTGTATCCCCTGGGGACCCTCAAAAGTCGGCAGTCCATCTCCTGATGCCCCCTCTGAGTTGTAAATGAAAAGATGATTTGCAAGGTAATGACTTTTTTTTTTTAATGTAAGTGTACAATAATGCAGACTGCAGGATTAGCATCAGTCAGACTAAGATACCACAGATGGAGGATTTAATATCTTTAATCTGATATTCTGTGCACTGATTAGTGATATTTTCTATTCACAGAAAGCCTCCTGAAATGGTACTGTGTGTTGTATATTACATCACAGATGTTTAATGAGTTTAAAAATAAAAAATAAACAGGAAGAATAAAATAATCCTAATGTTGAGTACTATAATTTTGCCAGATTTCTTTTATCAGAATGAAGCCAATCAAATATTAATATTTCTAATGTTAGCTATTTCTAAGGAAATTTATATTAAATTTATACAAAGAAAAGTATATGATATCATAAACACTATTGGAAGTATTTGTCTGCTTACCAGAAATTTGAAAGATATAGGTGAAATTGGCGATTATACATCTTTTCGTGATGTGTTTAAGTACCTCAATTTACATAAAAAAGCATTTAAGTAACAGCAACTGCTTGTCCCATACTGCTTCCTAGTAAGGCACTAGTTTGGCAGTCAGACAAGAGTAAAAAAATTTGACTTATCAATATTGTACAAATTGCTCCACAGAATTGCTTATCCTCTGTGGGATTTGTAGTCTATGATATAGTATATGTAGCCTTGCAATTAGTGTGATAAATTTGCAAAGAAGCCAACGGAGCATAGCATTTAGTAAAAGCTTTGGATCAGACAGATCTGAGTATAAATCCTGGACAGGGTGTGTGCATTAGTCTGCCAGGGCTTCCATAACAAAGTACCACAGACTGGGTGGCTTAAACCACTTCAGGCCTCTCTCTGTGGCTTGTGGATGACTGTCTTCTTCCTTTGTCTTCCCTTTGTGTGTCCTGATTTCTTCTTCTTCTTCTTCTTTTTTTTTTTTTTTTTTTGTTTCTTTTTTTATCCCTTTAATTTTTTTATTTTTCCTTTCAACCCCGTGGTCAATTTGCACTGATCTCTTCTTATAAGATCACCAGTCATATTGGATTAGAGCCCACCCAAATGACCTCATTTTCCCTTATTTACCACTTTGAAGGCCCTGGCTCCAAACTCAGTCGCATTCTGAGGTATCAGGGGTTAGGACCTCAACATATAAGTTTGGGGGATGAGAGGGAGAGAATCCAGCTCATAATATTGTGTTATAGCATTTAGCACAGCAGTCTGGCTCTATTTTCAGTTTATTTCTCTCTTATAGGATCCTAACCGTCTTGAGGACAGAGATACCCTCATCTTCTTATCCCCATAATGCCTACCCACTGTTTCTTGCCTATAATAGATATTTAATAAATACATAATTATCACTTTGATAATCCAGCTTTTCGAATGTCTGTATCTAAATTTCTAATGAAGGTAATTACTCATCTAGTATTATATGCTGTTAAAAGGAAAAAACTTACACAAGTTAAATTTAACAGAGTTTAGTTGAGCACAGAATGATTTGAGAATTGAGCAGCACTTAGAACCAGAACAGGTTCTAAGAACACCAGCCTGCGATGTGTTCAGTCAGCATTGATGGACAAAAAAATGGAACTGAGGTACAGAGATAGCTTAATTGGGTACAGCTTGGTGTTTCTGCCACATTTGAATCAATCAGCTGCCAGTAATTGACGAAAACTCAGCTACTTATGCCAAGAGTGTACTCCGAACTTAGGCTTTTAGTTAGTTTACTTCCTAAGTTAGGTTACAGTTTGCTACATAAGGACTCAAGCACAGAGGTTTCCTCAGGTCAAAATTAGTTTAGTTGGGCCGGGCGCGGTGGCTCACGCCTGTAATCCTAGCACTCTGGGAGGCCGAGGTGGGCGGATCGTTTGAGCTCAGGAGTTCGAGACCAGCCTGAGCAAGAGCGAGACCCCACCTCTACTAAAAATAGAAAGAAATTATATGGACAGCTAAAAATATATGTAGAAAAAATTAGCCGGGCATGGTGGCGCATGCCTGTAGTCCCAGCTACTCGGGAGGCTGAGACAGGAGGATCGCTTCAGCTCAGGAGTTTGAGGTTGCTGTGAGCTAGGCTGACGCCACGGCACTCACTCTAGCCTGGGCAACAGAGTGAGACTCTGTCTCAAAAAAAAAAAAAAAAATTAGCAAAATTAGTTTAGTTGAACAATGCCCCCCTTTTGGTCAACCTCCCAATTTTGAGAAATCATCCAATACTTGGGCATTGACGCCACTCCCTGTCCTCATCATAAATTGACTTATTTGGTGTCAGTATGGAATTCCAAATCAAGCCATTACATCAGCTGAATAATTCTCTATGTTCTTTCTGATCTAGTCAAAGCAAGTCAAAGCGAGCAGTTGGTGGACGGCTGCATCCAAGCATTTAAGACTTGAGAGAAAACAGGGCTCCAGGGGAGGTATCACAACAACTCTCAAGAGATGGTATCACAAGACTGAAGTGCACTCCTGAACAGGAGTCCTTGCAGACCAGACCAGCCAAAACCAAGCAAATCAAAGTTTAGGCAAAATAGACAGTTCAGTAGTATTTGAGTCCCACTGGTCATGGTCTTTGTTTTGAGGGGTCAAAGTGGCAATGAAGAACCATAGTTCGCTGTGAATCAGCCTGACT
Organism: Eulemur rufifrons; assembly: GCF_041146395.1. NCBI lineage: Eukaryota > Metazoa > Chordata > Mammalia > Primates > Lemuridae > Eulemur > Eulemur rufifrons. The sequence continues at coordinate 4,768,141 of NC_090995.1, read as the reverse complement.
TGAAGTATTCATTTTTGTAGTTAGTCCTTTTCTAATAACATTTCTAGTGGAGGAGAATATTAAAACTCTACTTTCCAGGTCCTCATTTATAAAATATTTAGGGAAATTACAGTGGTGAACATTATTAGGCAAAGTGTAGTGGTATTCGCTCATTCATCCATCAAATATACATGAAGGATTTATTATGTGCTACTGTGGAACTACATAGACTGATGGAGCTTGGGAAAAGATAAACACCCTAACGAAATGCTTACACAAATAATGTTTGCTTGCAATTGTAGTAAGTCCCAGAAAGGTGCAGTATACAGTGTTGTGGGGTCTTATAATGGGGTTTTACCTAACCAGAGAGGGGAGGGAAAAATGAATCTAGGAAGTTTGTTTTTTCATAAAAGACCTCAAGCAAGAGGAGAAGCCACTAGTTGAAGAGAGGAGGGAAGATCACATCAAAGAGGGGACAATATGTGCAAAAGCCAAGCACCAAGACAGAGCTTGAACATTACTAGGGGCCGAAAGAAAATGAGAGCAGTAGGAACAGGGAGAGATGGGGAGTGGTGGGGAACAGGCTGTAGAGGGCTCAAGAAGTCTTTTAACATAAGCCTTGCATATGTTAAAACTTTCTTCTTTATTCCAAGAAAAATGGAAAGCCACAGCTGGGTTGAAGTGGGAACGTGCCAGAATTGGATTAGAGTCTCAAAAACACTAATCCACTTGAGGATTGAAAGAGACCAGGAGGGACACGGTAGGTCAGTTGCAAGGCAGTTGCAGTGATCCACAAAAGAAAAGATGGCAACTTGAATTAGGTGAAGAGATTTTCAAGATACTGCACACAATTTCAAGAAGACCAAAGGTGATATTAATATGCCATATTTAAATGCCATTTTATGCATAGTTAAGCACATTTACATGCTTATTTCTCAAGTCAAGTCTCCTTAGCAGTGGAGAAAAATAAACATACAAGCTTGGTAGGACGGTAAGGAGTTTAGAGGAAGAGAGAAGGATAAAAGGGAGTCTCAGTGCCAGGAGTGGCCCTTTCTCACTATCACTTTTGAGTATCTTATCTTAAACATTCATGCAAATGTTGACTTCCATGCCATAATATATTTACACTTATGCAAATGGAATGCCATTATACATTTGGTTTTAATATAAAATTATTTCATTTTTCTCCCCAAAATCTTTCAGTAAAATTCTTGCTGTTGGAAGATGCACCATCTTTTCCTAAGAATTCTATGGCTCTAGATTGCGGCTTTTTTTTTTTTTTTCTCCTGGGACTCCTTGCTCTCCATTTTGAGAAGTCAAGGCTCACCTTGTCTCATTGCATCCCCACAGCCATCCAGTAAAAGCCACGCCAGGGACAGCCATTACCATTTTAGGGATGAGAAAGCTAAGGCTTGGAGTGACCATGAGACCTGCAAGGTTGCATCGTTGGACAAGAATAGAGCTAGAATTTTTCAACCGTTGTAAACACAATAGAGTTTTTGTTTCCCCACGTCTTAATGGCGAGGCTGAATCAGAGGTTAGTTAATTTATACCATGATATAGTATTGATAAAATTAAAATGTAACAAAACTCAATCGACTTCAAGTTCTAAGTCCATACAGACTCTGAGGTATAAATAGGCATTGCCAAGAGAAAGCTGAGAGGCTCTATTTCAAAATGCAGTTATTATACAAAATCAATTGTAACTTTAATAGAAATCATACTTTATCACAGACAACTTAAGAATTACTTGCTGCTGTGTCAAGATAAAACAGATAATAACACTATAGCAAAATTAAAAAATACATCCTTGTGGATTATCAGGGACTTTGATAATTCTTGACACAATTCTTTTGCATTTCATTCATTCCATAAGACTAATTAGCATAAATGGTGAGAAACCTATGAAAGCCTTGTGTATCAATTGGAAATAAAAAATAAAATACAATTTTGCAAAATACACACGCAAGAGAACTAAATAATAGTAATAGGTGAAAGTAAGCTCTAAAACCCAGAGTTAAAAATTTGCTAACACTATCTTTGGCTGCAAAGAAAAATCCAAGTTATTTGAAGCACAGTATTTTATATACAATACACATTTATATGAAAATAGCCATACTTTCAGGTTTGTGGATTTGCTGACTTCACACATTGATTCTGAATAATTGTCAGTGCAACTCATAGACATTTTGAGTTGTTGCTAGACATGAAAACCGAGGACAAATTCTCTTTCCATTTTTCTCCAGTGTAGTCTTCGAATCCCATTTTTGCCCCTGACCCTTTGACAGGCTCTTCTCCAAATCAGAATAAAGTGGAATGAAATTGAAGTTTTACTAACTCTAAAATTTATGTCATTGAAAAATTGAAGTAAAAGCCACATTACCGACAGTGAATATGTTTCCTTCAGTTATATTCTACAACAAAGGACTAAGTGGAAACCATGTCAAGCTTAGATAAAAATAAAACAAAATAGGAAAACAGAACAATAAATATAAACAAAAAGACAAAACAAGAAAAGAGATAGTTGCTACGTAAAAACAAAACCTCTACATTTCATTGCCCAGAAAAAAAACAAAGACAATTTCTAAAATCTGATATTCAAGTTGTCTGAGAGCTGAGTTGATAATACTCAGTTTGTATCAAATCTCAGAGGCAGAGAAAGCGTGAGTGGAGAAATGAACAGCCATAGGAAACTGTGGCATTTTATGTGCTGATAGAGTTTATAGAGCTTCCTCCATTTTTTGCCATTTCAGTAGAAAATTATTACTCCATGTTCGTGCTTGGAAGTGTTTACATTTTTTTTAAAGTAGTGCAGTAGTAGGTAATTGCCAGAGACAGAAATTTAGATATCAGGAAAGACGCTGGGTTCTTAATACCCCTTGAAATAAATACCAGCTGTAGAGTATAACAATGGGAGTCCTGATGGTGGAGTAGCTACGAGTGTGGACTCTGGAGCTGGACTGGCTGGACTCACATCCCAACTTTGCCCTTTGATAGCTATTATCCATTGATTAAATCACTTAATTATTCAATGTCTGGATTTCTTCCTCTATAGAATGGGGATAATAATACGATCTACCTCCTTTAATTATTGTGAAGAATAAATGAGTCAAAGGAAACCTTCAAATATTGTCTAATGTATTTTCGGAAATACAAAAGGGTTTGCTATCATGACAGTAAATAAAAAACAAACAAACAAAAACCAGTTATGAACAAATGCACACACATTTAATTATATTGTGCCAAGTCCTGTGCTTGGTGATTTCTGGCACATTAATTACTGCCTAAAATACCTCTGCCAAATGCATATTAAATGACTTATTACTTACATATTAAAGGAGGAAAAAACATGGATGCCACATTTTTTGTGGAGCCTTTAGTGATTTTCTAGGACTTGGGTGGCTGCCTTTCCTGTGAGTTTCTACGGCACACACTGCTGACTGCAAGTTCAATTCCTTTCACTTTACGTTCTGTTTTTATAGCAGGTGTGGGTTGTAGAGCTGTGGCAATCATCCTGAGACCACAAAGGGATAACCACAGAGTTAGGGACTGAATTTCCCCCACGCCATTCATATGCGCAAGTCCTACCCCCTGAGAATGTGACTGTATTTGCAGACAGAATTTTTACAGAGGTTATTAAGTTAAAATGAGGTCATCAGGCTCTAATCCAGTAGGACCAGTGTCCTCTTAAGAAGAGGAGATTAGGACACACACAGGTGTCGAGAGAGAGGCAAGATCACGTGAAGACACAGGGAGGAGACAATTATCTATAAGCCAAGGAGAGAGGCTTCAGAATGAAACCAGCCCTGCCAACACTTTGAGGTTGGACTTCTACCCTCCAGAACAGGAGGAAATAAATTTCTGTTGTTGAAGCCACCCAGTCTTCAGGATACTTTGTTATGGCAGACCTAGCGAACTAATAAACACATCACCCAAGTCTACATGCTAAGGATGATGACAACAGGGAAGGCCTCTATAAGCAAACCAATTATAGTACCTCCTTATCTCCAAACTTAACATGTGAGACAAATAACCTGTATTTGTTTGAGCCATTTTAGATCAGAACTTCTGTTATTATAATTTCAGTTGCTACATAAAACACTCTTACTTTTTCTTTGATTCCCAAATGACTTTGGCCTGATTCAGAACATAGGCCTAAGAAGTATTCAAGCAGCAAACCTAGATCAATAGGCTACCTGTCTGTCCACACGAGTTAAAACTGCCAGATTTGGGTCATAAAATTCAATTGGCAGCTATAAAAATCAGCATAAGGATAATGATTAATTTAAAATAAAACTCAGTAGATTTTTTTTTGGAGCCTGTGTGTTGAGTGACATTTTTTTTTTCTGAGAATATGATTAAATGGGGTCTTATCTGTAGATATGCTAATATTTCAAAATTTCTTGTGGCTTTTCATAAAGAGTGCATGTCTGTGATAGAAAAAAAAAAAAAAAAAAAAACCTAAGCAAGAACTTCCATAGACATACATGAAAATATAAGTGGCAGAGAAATAAGAAAGAAACTCTCACAGGTCAAAAGTGTAATATAGGTCAAAAAGAATTTGAAATTATAATGATGAGCAAGAAAGTCAGATATACCTAAATCCTATTAATTAGTGCTGAAATTTTTAATAATTGTATTCTATTGCATTGCAGGGATTTTTATCACCCTACTCACTACCCCAAACTGTTAGGTCTTCATTTCTTTTAGACAGGTAGGAAATCCAGCTCCAAATGTCCTTCTCTCTTTGTCTGTCCCTAATAATAGTTTTCTGAGTCTGGGTTACAAAGGAAACAATTCCTGAGTCAGAGCTTCTGTGTGAGCCCTGTGTTGAGAGAGGCAGCACAATAGCAGGAAATCAAGAGTGAGGGTAAAAAGGGTCACAGTGAAGAGGGTCAAACGTAAGTTTGAAGTTGTGTTACTGAACTGCCGCAGGCCCACAGGAAATACAGCTGGCGGCTGAGTCTCGTAGGATGCCTTCAGAGAAGCTATTTGATAGCACTTGTCTTTCTTTGGTTAAAGATCATCTCATGTGCTGTTTCCTCTCCCGCTCTTGTGCATTTTGTTCATTGGCCTCTCTAGGCAGCTTCTGGGGAACCCAGAACTTTCGTGCATCCAGGTGGGTCCCACTGAGTCATATTAAAGAGCTACAGCTACTTTATCTCATAGCATGAGAGTGCAAGAGAATTCACTCGGAAGCCAACCCTGTCACTCTAGGGGTGGTGAGACCCTGAAATGTTAGAAGAGGAAGCAATTGCAAGGTGACCAACGTGTAGTGTCCAGCCCATGAGAAGAGTGACAGCCATCTCTGAGGCTGCTCTGTGTGAGAAGCAAGGCCAACGGCCACCTCCCTGGCCCAGAATTGGGTGGAGCTGGGTAGATTTGGAAGGCTTGTAAACTGGCTTGCAGACAATTTATCTGTCAGTTATACACTTGTCTGTGAGCTTATTCTTTTCTTTTTGGCTGACTGTGTAATGTTATTACACTAACGTTTACGTGCTTGAGAACAAACAGAATCATATTCTAGGTATGCACTGTCATCTTTCTTACTGTTTACACACATGAAGTTTAACATACGTTATAATGTTTGCTTTAACTTCATCACAAATTTATGCTTCAAAACACTTGAACAATTTGTAATTGTTAAACTGCTCCATGTTCCCCTTTTGGTTGCCTGTTTGGGTGACATTTTTGCTCCTTGGAGGTTAGAATCGTAAGCCAAAGTGGCAAGTGCCACATCCAGGCGGAAATAGAAGGACCCACACGTGAGTAGCCTCATACCCTTCCTGCTGCTTGGCGTATCGTCAGAGCAGGAGCTGAGCTGAAGCCTGAGATTTTGACTGACTGGGGTAGACGGAGCTTCCTGCACACACATGAGGGATAGGTGGCCTGGAAAGGAAATAAACTCGTATTATGGGAAGCCACAAAGATTTGGGGATTGTGTCCTATTCAGTCATAACCTAATCAGCTGGTGTCCTAAAGAGAAGCCCCTCAAACTAGATGGCTAAGGAGATTTAAGAGAAGGAAGTATTTACAAAGCTGTGGCTATCAGAGGTTGGGGAAGCAAGTGCAGCTGTGCAGAGAAGGCCTGATCGGAGCAGTAGCCTTCAGTAGAGGAATCCAGCCAGCCCGTGTTAATCGGAAGGGGAATGACCCAGGAGAAGAGGTTCCCTGACACTACTTTTCTTTTACCTTCCAATCTCCATCCAGTGACTTCTGTAGATAAACGCTCTTGGAAGCTGGAAGACAAATAAATCCACTGATGCACATAATGACGTAACGTTCCCCAGTCCCACCCCCAGGCACAAAACAGTGAAGAGCAGTGTAGAGTGTGGATCTTCAGGGCACATGGAAATGCCCATGGGTGTGGCCTGTCCTGACTGATACAGAAATTGGTATTAGATGATGCTGTGACAAGACAGCTAAAACGCCTGAGATTGATCCCAGGGCTAGGTGACAAGTAGGGAGTTGGGATGACCCAGGCTATGCAGAGTCAAACTTTTGGAAACATTCTCACCTGTGCTTGGAAGGCAACTCACGTAGTCCTAGGGGAAGTGGTACAAGAAAATACAATATTAATGTACATGCTGATTGTTATTGACTATATTTGGCAAGTATTAGAGAACAAAGATGAGCTCAGGAAAATGGATTGTAAAGAAAACAGGAAGAGGTCACAAATTCAGGGACTTGTTGGGATGCAAACAGAAGTGCTTCTCAACTCTAAACAGTAGAAATAAAGTGAAGAAATCCTTTGCATTAAGAAAAAAAAAGCCAATTAAAATTCAGACTCCTGGCAAGTATCAGATCAAGGCCACTGAACTCATTATTAAAACCTTTGACTGGTTTGTAGCTGTATGTGGAAAAAATCCTTTTAATTAGTCAAAATCTCTTCAGGAAAATAGACTAAGTGTTTGGATTTCCTGCCAAACCTGACAGGATCCTGATACCTGCATTTAAGTCAAGAGGGGAGTTTTCATGAGGTTTTAGCCAATAAAGTGTGGACAGATGTGACCCATTAGCTCTGGGCAGAGTTTTAGAAACAACGTGTGAGCTGCCAGGTCCTCTTCCTCTGCCACGGCCGTCCGAGGAGCAGGTGTCACAGTGAAGCCGCTGAAGGCCTGTGTTCTGGTGACAACAGTGAGAAGAGCCCCCGCGTGTCCTTTAGACATGACGCAAGAGGCAGAGATGCCATTTAGCTCTACTAGGCCACTGAGTTTTGTAGTTATTGTCACCTAACATCTTGAATAATACAAGTCGGTAATCAACTTTAGGAACTGAAAACATTACACAATATTGCAGCAACTATGAAAATACAACCTGAACAAGTGAAACTCTAACAGGCAAACTATATACAAACAGACGAGGCGCAGACGATGGCACCCAGATGAAGTGACCGGTGCGATCCTTCAGGTCAACTGCAGCCCTCAGAGTAGAATGTGAGTTAGAACAAAAGAGAATTACTGCACAGATCACGAAGAATTTGACATTTCAACTTTGTAAAATGTGTATGAATATCCTTTCCTTCATCTAAAATTACTAACTAGCTCATGTAATATTAAATAATTTTGCAGAAACGCTGTTTTAATCTGTCCAGAAAATAATCAGGAATGACTCATAGAGAATAAGGGTTCGTGAGGGTGACAGGAAGGTTCTGACTGGTCTATATGCAACCTGCGGGATGTAGTATAATAAAAAGATAAATTTGGTCTTTGTTCCAGGTTCTTAGCACAGAGCTCCTAAAACCCTTGTAAATTTTCTAATTGATAAGAATGTCCTTTGTTATTCATAAGGAGCCCTTTTGAACCAAACCTAAGTTTATGTTAATGAGTTGACTCCTGGCAGCCCCTAGATGGCTTCAGGATTGGGGGTGATCACCAGAGGAAACAACCACATCAACAGAGGCTTGGGACATTTAGTCCCAAGTCCCCAACCCCTGGAGAAAGAGACTAGAGATTGAATTCAATCACCGATGGCCAATGCTTTAATCAATTCTACTTCTGCAATAAAATCTCTATTAAAAACTCTGAATGATGAGGTCTCAGCGGCGGGGAAAGGGCCTTCTGGTTAGTGAACACAGCGAGGCGTGAGAGGGTGGTGCACCTCAACAGGGCATGCTATGCCACCAGCCTGCCCTGTGAATCTCTTCCCTGTGGCTTTTCCTGAACTGAATCCTGTATAATAAAACTGTGATCATAAGTATAGCATTTTCCTATGTTCTGTGTGTCATTTTTAGCAAATTATTGAATCTGAGAGGGACGTTGTGGGAACCCTGAAAACTGTAGTCAGCCAGGAAGAAGTGCTGGTAGCCTGGGGACCCCATTAGAAGCTGGCCTCTGAAGTGGGGGTGATCTTGTAGAACTGAGCCCCTTAACTTGTGGGGGTCTGGTGAACTGAGTTGTCAGATACCCCCCAGGTGGTATCAGAGAATTGTTGAAAAAAGGCAGAACTTCAGATCCAGGAAGTGGCTAAAGAGAAGTTTAGTCCCAGTCTTTTCTGAAACCAAGTACATTAGGTGGTACCTGGGGTCGGAACTCCAAATGGGGACAAAGCAGGGGTCAGGAAATGCAGCGTGTGTTCGGTGGCAAGGACATAAAAATCATACGTTGACTGAAATGTAGAAAAGTGTCCTCCTTCAGAGGCTGGGAAGTCCACATGAAGTAGATCAAATTTCCACACATGAAAGAAGTTAGGAAAGAAGTATCAGTGTTTGCTTGTTTTATTTTTTATAATTTTGCTTGATATTCTTGTCTAAATTTGCTTGGGTCCTTTTATCCCTGTACATGTTCCATCAGCTTTGAACAGTTTTTGTTTCCTGACTCTTCCTTCTAAATTCAACTGTTTCCATAATTATTTAACTCTTGGTTTCTTGTTAGTCAAGTTTTATGGTATTCGTTTTGTTCTCCTCCATAGCTTTTTCTTAGTTCCTATCTTTCTAAGCTCAGCATCGGCTTGCTCCTGTGTCCATACCCATTAGTCTCACAACCTGGCCATGCCCAGAGAGCTCCAAAGGCCAGTCTGTTACTTGGGGAACAATAATCAAATGGTCCAAGATACAATGGTCTCAGGATGCTGCAAGTTCAGGAAGGCTTCAGACAATCAGAGGTACCAGAAAGTTCGATATGTTAAGCACAGCATATCATTCAGGAATCCTACTTACTGTTGATTTAGAAACAAAATTTATCTGTCCATATTCCGCAAACCTCCACTTCTAACTCTCCAGGAATTGGGGATTAAGGAAAGCAAGATGCAGCCCTAGAGAAGAAATAAGGGAATAAGCTAAGTTAGGACCCAAATGAGAGCTCAGGTATTAACAAGACATCACTCAGCCTCCTGGGAAGCATCTGCAAGCCCCACTGGGCACTCTCTCTGAGCTGCAGCTGCCAGGCTAATAACTTCTTTGTTTGTCATATTCCACAAGGAAGAAAGCAAATCCCATTTTCAATTCAAAGTTACGGAAAACCCTATTAAAATTATCCAAAAGAAAAAATAATTTATTGTCTTAGATAACTAAAAAGTCCAGGAAAGTATCTGGCCAATTGTAGCTTGATAGAGAAGGCTAATGAGTGTTTAGACGAGGCCACTTGTTGACTCTTCTTTCCTTCACTTTGGCTTAATTGCAAACTCTTCTTAGCAGTGAGATGGGTATCATCAATGTCATGGCTTTAGTATTCCATGGTCAAGTATAATATAAAAGAGTCTTCTATCCCAAAACTTCAATAACATTTCAACATCCCTGGAGGTTACATCCCCATCTCGGAATTAATCAGCGTCGCCAAGGAAAAATGGTGGGTTTAGAGGTGCCGGGACCCCTGATAAATAAAAGATTAGAGATACTGACCCCAGTTTCTGACCATTACAAAACTCTCCTACATCTTTGAGCATCACTAGGAAGGCACGACAGACAAAAAAATAAAGAAAACAATTTTTCCTTCATCACTAGACAGGATATGTAATAGAGTTTATCACAATTCTACAATTAATTATATATGAAGGTGTAAGTATTTTAGTCTACTGAAAGGAGCTGAGGACTAGACCAATATTTGGGGATAATAAGGCTGAAAGAATAAAGATCAGAGCTTGGAAGCTCAACTGTCTTCCCTTAGGCCCAGTGTAGCTGAAAGGGTCCAGGATGCAGCCATGCCTAGATCCATGCTGGACGGCCCGTACTCGGTCCAGGTGCATCTCATCTATAATGCAGTGCACAGCGTGATTGCTAAGGGGCAGTACACAGAGCAGACGAGCTGAGCAAATCTCTCATCCCTCACTCTGTCTCCCTAAACGCAGTTTGGATCAGTACCTCCCTGAATTCATTGTTATAAGGTAAAAACAAAGTACAGTCACCCAGATGTCTCTGTGAGTCAGGTTAACAAGTTCTTGAACTAGTTTTAGAGTCCATTCTTTCCCTCCATCTGACAGAAAGAAATACCTAGAAGAATCAGACCTATTCAGGTTCAATGCTGGAGAAAAAAGACATAACTAATATCTACTAAGCCCTCACCACGTGCAAAGCTTTCATTTTTGTTATCTGCTTTCCATAAATTATCTCGTCTAATTCTTCCAACAACATGAAAACAATTATTATATGTATTTTTTTTTTCGGGTAAGGAAAACTAAGGCTCAGAGACCTGAAGTAATTTGACTAAATTTGCACAGCACACAGTAATGTTTCAACTTAATCTCAGGGAGTTTGGTCTCAAAATATTTTTCCCACCTTTCCTTTCTTCTCCCTCCCTCCCTTCCTTTGATTGTTTTCTATCTTAATTTTTTTTCATATATATTGCTTTTGGGCTTTAAAAAACAAAATACTAAAACATTTCAGATATATTTGAAATTATCTTTGGAATCCTCCTCAGTCTCAGTTCCTGTCCTGTCTTCACAGTGGTAACCACTGCAATAAATGTGCTGGATCATCTTCCAATGAAATTTTACTAAATATAAGTATCCATATACAATATATAGTGTCTCCAGTTTCAATAAACAAATTTCATAAATGGCATAAAAATTAATTTGCTACTGCATAAGTTGTTTTGTTCATTCAACATGGTGGTTTGGGGATTTAAATATGTTGATATGTGTGTATTTGGCTTATTTTGTTTTAACTGCTATATAGCATATCAAATATTAATATACTGTCATTCATTTATTTATTCCTTTATGATTGGTATTTAGGCAGCTGTTAAAATAATGCTGTAATTATCACATACGTTTTTGATAATTGTAGCATTATATCTACCTATCTACTCTATCTACCTGCATCTCATTTTGCAGATTGTATTAATTTTTTATTCCTGCTATAACAAATTATCATATATTTAGTGGCTTAAAGCAACAGAAATTTGTTACCTTATATTTCTAGAGGTCATAAGTCCAGAATGAGTCTCATAGGCTTGTTACTTCTGGAGGCTCTGGGGTACAACTGTCCCCTTGCTCTTTCCAGCTTCTAGAGGCCTCTCACATTCCTGGGCTCATGCCCTCCTTCCTCCATTTTCAAAGCCAGCAAAGAAGGGTCAAGTCCAGCTCAAGCTGCCATGTCTCTGGTTCTCCGCAGCTCAGAGAAATTCTCTGTATTTAATGATTCATATGATTATACTGGGCACACCTGGATAATTCAGAAAACTACCTCAAGACCTTTAACCTTGATCACATCTGCAAAGTTCCCTTTGTCATGTAAGGTAACATCGTTACAAGATTAGGATGCAGACATCTTTAAGAGAATATTTTACACATTTTTATATCTAGGGCCATATTTTTGCATTTTTCAGATTCTGTATCATGGAACTAATGCTACAGGTAATGAGTACAGATTTTTTAAAAAGATATTAAATAAATAAAAAATATCAAAGAACATCACATAGAAATAAAGGTACCTATTGTCTTATGAAACCATGCATGTATATAAAAACGTAATATTGAGCAGAGATGTAAACATAGGGGCTTTGTGATGTGACCATCTTCCTCCTGGTAGCTCACATGGCAGACAAAGCCAGGCTGCAGAGAACCATGAAGCAGACATATTGAGTTAAAAAGGTAGGAAGTGCTAAAGATGAGTTCTCTGATGCTTTTAGAAACAGTTTTATTATACATATAAAAAATAAAAAATATAAAATATATACTTCATTATCAATCGGTTTCAATTTTTGATGTGCCTCAGAATCATGAAACATGATTGTTAAAAATTCAGATGGTTCTGCTCAACCCTGAAAGATTTGACCCAGTGTGTGTTGAGTGGGCCCCGTAATTTGCATATTAAGCATCCCAGTTAGGTGCAGAACAGGTAGCGTGTGATCCACTGTCTGGAAAGCGCTTCATTGATTGCATCGTGCTCCCTCTTTAGTTCTTCCCCCGGGTTCCTTTCTCCCAGGATCCTTCCCAACTCATCATCTCAGCTAACTCCTTCCCAAAAACCAAATCTTTTTAAGCACCATATATATTTGCTACTTATAATATTATGTGAAGCAAGTACAAAATTATCTCTCTGATTTTCTGTCTACTCATCTGTCAGCCATATATCTAAAATTCCAAAAAAGAAAGTAGTGCCAGAAAGGATTTTATTGAGATTGGAAATATTCTATTAAGTGAAGGTCTATGTATTTCAAAAAATGTTGTCTTCTAAAAAAGAAAAAATAAATAAGTTTTCTTTTTTTATCATCTTCAATAGATATTTCTACTGAAGCAAAAAGTAAACTTACTATAGAATTACCTTTAGAGAATCACATATTTAAACTCCTCATTGTAAGAGGCAAATTCACAAAACAAGTACAAACAAAATACTTGGCACTGAATTTATAAAGCTTTCATGATTTTTTACTTATTCTCAGAAGATAATTTCAATGCCTAGTGTGATTAGGATATGGTGGTAAGACAATAGGAATTAGCCTAAATTTCGATCTATAAAGCAGACTATTTTTATTTTATTAGCAGGTAAATCCTGTTAATGGGGTACATTTAGTCTTCTAAACATGCCAGGATATTTAGTTACATTTACAAGACTGCAATGAGAGTTAATGAGGAAGCATAATTATCTGATCCATGTTTATATTCTCTTCCTTTCATCTTTATTTTTAGCTTCTGCATGTCTTATTTTTCAGGATAAATGCTATTCTGCCTAACTCTTCTATGTTATTATAAGCCAAATATGCCATAAATAAACATATCATACAAGGAGGAGAATTGTTTATTCATCTCTCTGAACCATTCAGCTTCCTTCTGTGACAGGCAAGCCGAATGAATGCAGAGAAGCACTGTGAATTCATCAGACGAAACACACATTAAAGCTGGATATTATAAACTAGAACTGTGTTAACATTTTGGTCATTAAATCTGCTTAATTAAATTTAATTGTGTTCTCTTTCCCATTATAGCAATTGCACACTAACCACATTGCCTTTCCTGTTCTAGAAAAGAAAGCCTTATTCCAAGAAAATCAACAGTTTAAGACTTTCAAAGTCATGTATCTTTGAGATGAATTAGATCATCTCCTATGACCAAGGGGAAAAAGTAAGGAAAATCAGTATATTATTTGGTTGGTAGTAGACTAAGAGTTGCTACGTGGTTTTATGGTACTTCTTTAGACCACTATGAGTTAGTTACCTTGCAAGTGCTGCTACTTCTATTTGTCAGCTTTGCATGATTTTTCTATAGAACTAATGATACGCTCAGGAATAGTCAGGTCAACCAGTCCAACAAGAGATGTAGATTTGATGCTCGGGCAACAATGGTCCACACTGACAAACTCAGTGAAGTGCTTTGCATTTCGTTAGGGTCTAGTGGACATTGTTCACTGGAGAAATGCAAAAACAATTCACACGTGCAATGCCATGCAAAATACACACAAATAAACAGCATTTTGTAATTTTAGAGAAGAGAAAGAACTATCCTCCTGCTGGGGATTTAAGAATGCATTATTTAAGGAAAGAAATATTAACTGGACTTGTGAGGATGAGTAAGATTTGTTCAGGAAGAGAAAAAGTTAGTTCAGGTGTCAGAAACCCCATCAGCTGTGACAGGACTTAAGAAGGAGAAAAGTCTGGTTGAATTTGACTCAAGTAAAAGATTCACAATAGGAAGCACGAAGAATTTTTTTTATAAGCAACTGGAATAAAATCATTGCATGCCAGGCAGAGGCTAGAATCTTTGCAAGGAATGAGCCGCTGGGGACTTTGAGTAGTGAGTAAAAGGGAGGGTACTGGCTCAATGTCTCTGCACACTGTGCTCTTTTACCCCTTTGCAGGTCTGGGCTGATTAATCACAATCTCTCACGATCATGGTCAAAGCAAAGCCACAACGTGAACTGGAATCAACCTTCCCGTTGTCTCTGGTCTAGACAACAAACTTAGGACGGAAATGTGTTTGAAGGCTAATAGACCCTGGCAGCTGTATCCTGCCAGTATTCCCTGGTCTATGCAGGCTACATGTGCAGACTAAGGGGCTGTCTAGCTCATCTGGAGCACGGCTGTGCTGAGACTGTGCTTACGGTAACCACGAGTATGTCACGTAGCATGAGGACCTATTTCTTCCATGGAATATCTGCTGCTACTCTTGCTTCCTTTCGGGGAAAAAAAAAAAAAAACATAATTGGTAATTACATTATTGCTCTGAGTAAGACTGAAGACACAAACATATCAGTATTTATTTCCTTATCATTCGAGTTGTTTTTATGTACCAGAAATCTGTCAATTTGCATGCAATACAAATGACGCTGTTTCTTTGACAGGACAGGTCATAAAGGAAACATACTGGCTGTTGACGATGTGTACTGGTTGCTTACAGTCCCATTTGTGGAAAAATGCACGCCTTCTGTCTGTGACAACTCCACTGATTTATTCATGAAGCACTTTAGTTTGAGTGTGAAAAGTCACAGACACACCCACCAGGATCTTAGGAGCGCCTTTTGTTGTATGTCAGCCATTGCAGTGTAAGATAGAACTTGGCATAATGAGTCTTAGCCTAAGGGGGATCATAACTTGCCAAATATAGAGAAAGATAAATGTGGCTGCTTGGGTGTTACTTTAGAGAGATTAATATGTAAAATTTCTCTAGCTCATTTAGATGTTTTATTATAAGCTTCTAGCTTACCCATACATTTCAGGATGGACATATCTTTAGAATTAATAAACTTAAAGTATTTTAATGGAGACATATTTCATACCTTTCTTTCTAGGATATGTCTTAAAAAATTGTATCCCTTCAAAAAGGAATGAAATGCCATTGATCCTACAACAGGATTATCAGAAATGTATTTACAAATAATTCCTTTTCATTAGTAAGCATTAGAAACTGAGTGTGGAACATGGGATGTAAGATCTCTTGTCTAAATGTACTGAAATCTGCCTAAGTGTGTAGACCATGGTTTCTCAACCTTGGCACTATTGACATTTTGGGTCAAAAAATTCTTTGCTGTCTGGGGCTGTCTTGTGCACTGTAGAATGTTTAGCAGCATCTCTGACCTCTACCCTTGTGATGACGCCCAAATGTTTCCAAATATTTCCAAACTGTCAAATTTCCCTTATTGTAAATAATGTCCAGGGTTTTTAGCTGTACTGATCAGAGGCAACAAGGAGAAGTACATTTACTCTGTCTTGGTCCAGAATCAAAAGTCTCTAGCCTGGCTGCTTTTGAAAGAATGCATATCTAGTAAATATTGTTTTAATCAAAATTCTTATAAATGTCTTTCAAGATACAACAGTAATTAGTGGTTAGAATAATACTGAAAGTTGTTCAATTGTAATGCAAATACAGGATAAAACGTAAGCATCCCTGGGCAAATCCAGCATGTGAGGCTTCGCTCCTGCTCAAGACTAATGGCCTTTCCTCTCCTGTCGCTACCAGCGATAGCAGAGCCCAGGGCTTCTGCAACCGTCTCATCCCTGTTATCACCGTTATCAGCCATTGGTAGAATGCAATAGCGTGCAAGAGCTTTCTTCTCAGGTCCCCAAGGTAAAGAGCTGGTTCTAAATAGCCTATACATGATAGCCAAGAGTAAAAGCAAAAAGTGAATGTTGTTCAATCAAGTGAGTTACAAAAAGTGTCCACTTCGAAAAGCCACTGTGTAGGACATAGACGCCTATAAATACTAAACATACACACATGCTTGTGACACCCATAGTCTTATACACATATACGCAAACTTGCAAACCTAACTTTTAAGCACTTTGTTCTGATTAATTTATCTTTGCTCTATAGATTTTATGATTGTTCCTTATACTCATGATTCAAAGACAATTGACAGTTCTTTGTCAAGCAAGTATGTTGTAACATGTAATATACAATAATTAAAGTTTACTCTTCCATTCACATCCATTTATGCAGGAAATATTAATAGCAACTGCAGTCGTGTGTAGCTCAATGATGGTGATACTTTCTGAGAAATGCTTCATTAGGCGATTTCATCGTTGTGTGAAAATCATGAAGTACTCACACACCCCGAGACGGTACGGCCCACTACCACCAAGGCTACATTGCACAGCCTAGACCACAGACCTGTACAGCATGCTACTGTGCTGACTGCTGTAGGCAGCTGTAGCACAGTGGCAAGTATTTGTGTATCTACACATACCTAAACATAGAAAAGATAGGATAAAAATACAGTATTATAATCTATGAGACCATTGTCTTATATGCAGTCATGCGTGACTGTATATGGTTAGACACAGGAAATACAATGTTAATAAAACACTTTATTTGCCCTCCAAGCTTTAAGACTTTGAACTTCATTTGAAGACACAAAGAAAATATTTATGAAAGCTTGTCAGGAGTCTCAGTCCCCAGAAATCTATATTCTCAATTTGACATCTCCTCAAGCCTTTTTCTGAATCATTTATTCCTTCATTGCCCCCTCCCAGCTCATTCTCTCTTTCAAACTCCTATTCACATGCCAAGCGTCAAGTATAAAGGCTTGTTTTAAAAAAAAAATAAACCCTTAGAGAAGGAACTGATTGAAAACTTTTGTCTACAGAACCCAGATTATTAAGTTGCATATTTCAAATGCATCCAATTAAAACTCTCTTTGAAAAAAATTTACATATTCCATTAAATAGTTCAATTCCCAGACTAATTAAAGATTACAGGCTCAGTTCTTAATTGATTAGCAAATAAAATGGTGTAATGCCTTGATAATCTTTGACCCATCCTTGATGGAACCAGAAATAATGGCAGATACAGCACTGGCCCTGGGAACGCAGGCAGGAGTTGTCACGTAAGAGCACATATTCACTGGGCAGTCCTGCTGCCACCACGGTGATCCAGTGGGGAAAAGGAGGCTTAGGAATCAGGAAGTGGTCACATCATAGCTGTGTGACTTTGAGCAAAGTACTTGACCTCCCTCAGCCTTTTCTCTCATCGCTCCAAATGGGGTTGCAGTGAATATTAAGCGCAAAAGAATAGATAAAAATGCTTATTCCCTCCTTCTGCTACTGTTGCCACCCCAGATTTCAAGGGAGAGCAGGGCACAGAGGACATTCTCAGGAAGGATTAGGGATAAGAGCTGGAGGACAGGAGGCTCTCCCACCTGCATCACAAATGAGAGGAAAGGTAGGAGAGAGGACAGGGATAGTGCTTTAGTGATGGTTGGAGTCACACAGTCCAGTATGTTACTTTGATACTGTGGTATTTTCTAGTAAAATTAAATTATCCTAATTTATTTTAATTAGAGCAAATATCTGCCTAAGTACTATGGCTAGATTATTTTTAGTACTATAGTCTTATAAGTATACACTGTGGTGCTAAAATGTATTTCACAGGGATATTCTGGACACAACTGAGATCAAATTTGTTAAAAGCTTTCAATATGTTGAAGAATCCCATACAGTAGAGTAGATATACAGCAATAGAAAAGAAGAAAATTTTCACCAATTCTGTCTTACAATTTCTTAATAATTTCTGGCAGTTGGGACAAGAATGGGTAAAAAATAGCTTTTTAAATATCCTAAGACATGGTAGACTTTTCTAATACATGGTAGAGATTTCTTTAGGTTGGGACATTTTGTGTGTAGAGCAGTATTCAGAAATCTAAGACAAACACAAAGTTCAGATGTGTTACAAATCCCAGCATCTTTAAATGGTAAGACATGAGCTGATAGATTAAAGAGTACTGATGTGATTATATAGTAATCAAATGTCTCAAGGTCAATTTGAATACCAATCATATTGTTTCAAATGGGCTGGGCAGATTTAAGTGGTATTATTTAAGCAAATTTAGCATTACTTTTCAAATCATTCCCATGCATAGTACCTAACCACCTTCAATCTGTCCTTTCTCTGCTTAGTTGCTGTGGAATATTCTTTCGACCATAAAGCTCTTTTCACTTTTCCCAAGGCTCACATTTCATCTGATGCTTTTAAATACATGCACTGCATTGCTTGAGAAGGCCAAATTGGCCATGTTAAACTTAATCCATATTTAAATACTTACACAAATAAAGTTATAAAAATGATTCATTTCATCATCTTGACATTTTTTTACCAAACTCAGGAAGCTAAGGATAGATGGTGCTGCAATGTTGAAGAGCAATTAGCAATTAGGATCATTTTAAGTGGAAGAAAATCACAGTTAGAGTATCCTATTTCTTTAAAACAGTTTCCCCATTAAAGGGAGGGGAAAAAAAAAACCCAAACCTGACATTGGCGAGTAAAAGTCATTAAAAGAAACATAATACAATTGCACATAGAGAAGATACTGCCAGAAAGAAAATGGTGTGCTAAGGGCCCTGCACCATAGTTAGACGTGAAGAATGATAGCATTTTGCACAGCGAATCAAATTTCCTGTAATATTGGAATGTAGAATTTTTTTCCTTTCATATCCATAATTGGTCATTATGAATAACCAAGCCAACATTGGAGGCACTGATGGATAAGGCATTTAAAAAATTTTTTACATTATAAACATCAAGTATCACCACCTAATTTAGAAACTGTGTACTTCCTGGAACTTAATGAAGCTCATTAATTCTTCCAAACACAGTAGTTACTATGTAACACAATAGTAAAGAGTTTCATTTCCAAGCCACTAACTGAGCTATTGTAGTGGAAAGTGTATTTTATGAATTGATTCAAAGCAAAGCAATCTCTTTAGGCTCTCACCAAGTTGGTACAGCACAAAGTGATACCTATGAGTCAGTCAGTCTTACTCTAGTTAAATATATACCAAGAGAAAATAAAACCATGCAGCGTCTTAGAATCTGGCCTTGAAATCAATTTCTGTTGAGAACAAAAATGTCTCCTTAATAAATATTTATAGGAAAAGTGTTTCAGATTATATGTTTAGCGTTGAATGGTGCATATTATTCTTATTAATGTTTCATAAACATTTGTACAAAAAAACAATATGCTTTACTTTGCTTCTAAGTATTAAGTAGAATTATTGCAGCATCTGCTTCCAATGGTTGAGTGCACAAGCTATTCATGCCTTGTCGTAAATTCCATGATGCATTAAGATGTCATTAAATGTACCTTCTGTGGTTGTCTCCTAATTTACATACCTGTAAATCATCAGGTAGAAATCAGGTGAACAGAGGAATAATCTCCTATGCTCTTCCCTTCTGCCACAAACTGAGTGTCACTCATAGTCTTCATTCCAAGCTCTAGACATCTCTCATGCTTCATCTCTGACACTCTGCCTCCGAACATTTGAAAATTTATTTAATAGGCACAATTATCAATGGTGTTTAAATTATTCCTACAATAGTATAGCAACAAACTTAGAAAATAGGCTAGCAGATTATATATAAACTTTAAAATACCAGTTTAATTTACCGTCTGTGTTGTAAAGAAAGGCAGCCCTTTCCAAAGAGCCAGCAAAAAGAAACAAATTTGAAGAAAACTGGGGGATTAATAGTATCTCTTTTCTCTCAGTCCTGTTTTTAATGGCTTCACCAAATGGTTTCTAGAACCACAGAATCTTGGCATTAGACAGGACTTAGAGCTCACCTGGTGCAATTTCTACCCTTTACAGGATTCCCATAGATTTCTGGCCATCTGTTGTCTGAACACTCGCAGTAATGGAAGCCCACAGTTTTATAAGAAAGTCCATCCAATTTATCATTTGGATTAACTTGCTTCTCAGTTCTAGAAGGAAAAACCTCATTTAACTTGTCCTGTCTCTTCCTGTTTCACAATAACAACAGTGGTGATTTTTCTGCAGTTTCAGTGGCCAGACTGTAGTTTTCCAGTTTCTCCAGACTGTAGTTTTCTCATGTTGCATGTCACTGCTTTCTTAAGGGACAATGTTGCTACAATGTCATTCCTCTCATTTGTTACCTAATGCATTTAGCCTATAAGCTGCTATTAAAACCAACATAGTTTCAGCCTGCCTAAGTCACAATTGTAAGGATGCTAGAAAATTGACTACGAAGAATACATTTGCACTTTTAGTAGACTAGACTTCAAACATTCACAATTATTTTCTATTGCAGTGAAAGATAGGAATTTTAACCATTTGACCACTGTGTTTTGATGATGTTTGGATGAGATTAAGATCCAACAGAAATCTAAGATAAAATTTTTTTAGGCCAATGTCATTGACAATGAATAAATATATACAGAATTTATAACCAAAACCCAGAAAAGAGGAGAATGATGGGGAATGAGAAAGCAAGCATGAAGTCATGAATCTGAGATGAACCATAATATTTCCATGTTAATTTAATTTGTTTCATTTTGAATTTCTTTCTTCCAACAGAGCTTAGCTAATAAACAGAATATCTTTTATTTCTACATCTTATTCTTTCCCTATGGTATGTGACTTACAGGTGGTAACAATTCCAACCACTAAAACCACAGAAGTCACTTGTCATAGGTTTCTATTAGAAAACAAACCTCTGAAGTTTTGCCTTAGAGAGGAAGACACAGTTATCAAGTTATGGGCTGTTACAAAAACACTCTGACTTATAGAGGAGACCTCAGCTTCTTGCTTTTTTGGTGGTTGTTTTTGCTCAAAATAACATATATCAATTTTGCAACAGTGAGTCCTTGAACTGCTGTTGAAAAGGGTACGGTGAGAAATTGGAATTTCTTGCAGTATCTAATCCTTGTTAAAAGCCCCAACTTTCCTTTTGCTTTGTCACCCAGAAAAACACTGTAGTGTTCTGAGGAATAGAGGACAGGGAGGAAGATGAATACGGGTAGAGAGGTCAGCCATAGGAGAGAGGAGAAAGTTTTTCCCTTTTGAAAGCATATTAAAATATTGTACAATGTTTTAATATATCATTCTGCAATATGTTTTTCTTTTGAGGAACTGGAGGCAATGCCAAGAAGCAGGTATCAGGAGAAAAGTACAGGCAGCAAAAACAAATCCGAGTGTACCAGCTTCTCTGACATTTTTCTCCTCTTCCATCTGTGAGATTTCTATGGGCACACTGGGTCTAGGAAACCAATTTTAAATGTCACTCTCATCAGAACACAATCATATTTTCTATCAAATGGGAAAGCAGATTCATTCTCTATAATAACACATATACAAGATTAAACCTGTGTTAAGTCAGCTTCTCAGATGGAATTAAGATCCTGTTAATGTCAGGGAAAACAAGCATACACTTTCCACATGTTATGACTTAGAAACTAAATTTCCCTTGTACCCTAATCAGTGATAATTATTTAGAAGTCTCTGAAATGAGTTTACACATATAGTACAAGGCTGAAAAGGCAATAAAAAAAAAAGTTCACATAGAGGAAAATCTCTTTTTTTTTCTTATTTCAAAGTCATATAAGTTTATGCTTGGAGGATTTCACAGAACAAAAATTGAAGATACTGGCAGATTATACTAGACCTTTGATTCAACCTTATATTTATATAAACTTAAAGATAGAAAACATCTTTGAAATAAGCCATCTTCTCCATAGTCATCAGAAAAGAAATTTGACACTTCCTGGCCCCTGTCTTGTCCACGGGCAACTGGACAATAGAAACAGGACCAAAGCTCTTGGCTCTCAAATTCCACTTTAGTGCTTTTTCCCTTATACAACATGTTGAAAATTGCAGCAGCTTTGCATTTTCCTTTTTGTAATTTCAACTGTGTGAATTCTGAGTATGAGAAATTGCAATAATTCAACTTAATAATGATATATATTATGTTTTGCTTCCTACGTATTATACACTTTACTAGGCAATTTGGATTCATTTAACCTGACTTATTCAAGAAAAATTTGATTGAAAACAACTTAAATCCTTTACACAAGCCTAGAAAATGAGTCACCAGTCTAAAATTTCTAAGGAGATTTTAGAGAGTCTAATTGCAGGAAATATAGTAGGTAGAAAATTCTAAGCTCTTAGTTCCATTTCTGTATTCCTCATCTCTATTTCTCTTTTCTTAGTACATCTATTTTAGCCCTTGCTATCTATCTTTCTAGCAAAGTTCTTTTCTGCTGCTTTCCAGAAATTAGACTGGCCAAGAGACTGGACAACAGACCCATCAACCTGCTGTTAACTTCAAAGACCAAAACCAAGTTCCTAAACAACCACTTTCTTTTCCTCTTCTCCTTCCTTTCTCTCTCTCTCTTTCTCTGTTTCATTTTTCAACTGATAAGTAAGAGAATCTGATTGTCTTCTTCCCTTTTATTAACTACAATGAAGTTTTATGAAATTCAACTGATATCTATCTTCTAAATACATACACACACACGCACACACAAACACACACATGCAGTCTGCCTAACAAAACAGTCAATTCCTTAAGGTCATATACCATGTTTTATGCTTCTTTTATATCCTGCAGAAGTCTGAGCATACAGTTGATGATGAATAAATAATATTCTGATTGATTAAACTGTCCATGGTCGCCATGAATTTTCATGTCGTCTAAGACTATTTCCCTGAATAATTCCCTCAAAGATTAACCATGGTTAATTGTCTTCAGTGTCTGAAGTCATTCAGAAGTATGTGACAAATTCCACTCTCTTTGCAGTTTAATGTATTCAGATGGGAAAGAATTTGAAAATTAGTTTCAAATGGTGTTAAGAATCATTCCCTTTGTATCCAGACAGTATTGTATAAAGAAAAAAAAAAAAAAACTATAGACCAGTAGTCCAATATTACTTCTTTCTCTAATAGTGTAACCACAGGGAAATTACTGAAACTCTCTGGTTTCAATTTCTTCATCAAGCACTCAAGTCGTCCAATGGTAGAAGGAGATAGAAGGAGGTGAATTGACGAAGGCAAGGAGCTTCCAAACCATATTCTGTCCATTCTGAGGGTCTGTGGAATTCATAGATTTCATAGAGAACCAAACTAGCTGCTTAGGGAGAGGTAGGGAAGTAGGGAAGATTCAGTAGGGTTCAACCTTCTTACTCCTTTCCAACTTTAACCAAGGAGCCCTGTTTTTATTGGCTGTTATCAGTTTTAGATATTGGAATTCTGTGATATGCTTTCCTCTGAAAAGTTTTGCTGCCATTTTGTTTTTTAAACCACAGGACTCAATGATATTTCAACTCTAAAGCTTGATGTTTCTGAGAGGTTTTTATTTATGGTCTTGGAGGAGCTGAAAGAGTAGTTTGCCTCTTTTCAGCTCTCAGGATCTCCAGCTTCTACACAGAGTCCCACAGCCCGCGTAGCAGTCAGGAGAATTGCACGGGACAGGCCTGCGGTGTCACCTGTGGAGATGAAACACCTGATCAGAGGAACCTGGCGGCTTCCACTCACAGTCTTCTGGTGTCTCTGTTATCAAACGCAACCAGCATCAGACTTGACCTTTCTTGGATTTGTTTCTTTTATGGGAAAAACACCCAGAAGCTGGAAAAAGAATAAAGATAAAAGGCCCAAATATATATCAAGATATCCAGAATTACACATTTGAAATTACAGCTTACAGGGGACAAACATAACTTGGTAGATTTTTTAAAATTGGTCTTACGATCAGTTTTCTTTCTCTCATCTGAAGGAAAATAGAGGTGGGAGGCAGGATAGCAGTGGAAATTGCTGACTGATTAGTATTTTATCTTGCATTGGGCATCAGTGAGGTGTTTTTGCTGTGCCAAATATTGAATTAGACACAGTTGCTCTCCGATGACCTGACTTTTTTGTTAGAATATTTCCTGTTACTAGCGAAGTCTAATCCATTCTTACACCAAAAAACGACAGAGAATCCATGAGGAAGAGTAGCGTCTGTGAGACTCTGTCTTGGGAAGAATGATGTGTGGCTTTCCAGTGTTAGGTCTGTGTTTCCATGTAGTAACCTACAATCTCCTCTGCTATGCGGGTAGTCCCTCCTTGCCACATTCTTCCTGGCAGAAATATCTAGAAACTTATCCCTGACACAAGTGTTTTCAATTTGACTTATGGCAGATGTTTTACTTAAGGGAAAATAGTCATTAAATCACAAATTTATATATACATATATATATATATATATATATATATATAAATCTCCATGATTGACCTAGTAGATCACACAAAAATGATTATATATATATACTCATCCCCAAAATATTTTCTGCATTATAGATTCATGTGCAAAATAAATCATTTCACCGCCGCTATAGACATGAAAGTTGCCAACATGACACACAAAGGAAATGCTCAGTGGAGCAGTTCAGATTTCAGAATTAGAGATGCTCAACCAGTAAGTATAATGTACATATTCCGACATCTAAAAAATTCCAAAGTCTGAGACACTTCAGGTCCCAAGCATTTTGGATGAGGGATGTACAACTTGCACTACTTAGTAATCGCTATGATGTTCTGGGCATTGTTCTGAGGACTTTGCATGTCCTAATGCATTGACTTCAAACCCCATTAAGTGGAAATTATCCTTACCCTCTCTTAGAAATGGGGAAACTGCGATTCAGAGAAGTTAAGCAACTGCATCGGGTCACAGCTATTAATCAGAAGAGACTGGATTTAAATACAGGCAGGAATTTAAATACAGGGTCCTAGACCCAGTGCTTCTAACCACTGCGCTATATTGCTTGTCAAGGGTCATGTACAGGATTGTGCAGCCAAATTTAGGCTCTGTAATGAATTGGTTTTTTAAAAAATTATTTTCATTTATCAAATCCAACAGATATCACACAGATTTTCATTTACCTAATAACTTTTTACATTAGCCTAAATATTTATCTCCTACAGTAGTCGAAGTCAAGTCTGTTTTGATGCAGGGAAGGAATAAGTATATATTTATACATTGAGTGTCAACTTAAAGAAAATTAAAAAAAAATATATTCCACCAATATTCTTCCACATCATCCCAATTAGCTGTTCAGAAGAAAGCATCTGACTGAACTACGACACAATAGGTGTTAATGACAAATAATCGCTCTTTTTATAGGCATTTGCATGTTCAAAGAGACATTTGTTAGCCAAAGAAATTGAGTCACTTTTCTAACATCTGCCTTTTCACTTGTAAAAGCGGTCTTACAACCTCACCATACTTGCTTTCGAGTTAGAGAAAAAGTATTTTTACTTCCTTGAAATTGCCTTGGCACTCAAATTTAATATGGATTAATATTCAAATATAAATCTGAATCACTGTTAATTTTATAAAGATAGCTGCCAGAGAGAAAAATGACTACTGCAGGTGTCGTCTTCAGAACCAAATACAAATTACAGCACTAATCTCTCTAGAGATTCGCTGTTCATATGCCTGAAGCGCTTCGTTGTGCGACACTATTCTGTTATAAACGTCTCGTTGTTCTGTCTTGCAACCAGGTGTCTGAAGACAAGTCTTTCACTCCAGGTAAACTATGTGAGAGTGGAAGGGAAAGAAAAGCATTTTTCATCTGTTATTTAACTAGAATGTAAGCTACATGTTGGTCTATATAAAAATAGCAATGGGTGACTTGAGACTTTTTAAGATTTCTATTTTCCTGAATACCACTGTTTGTTTGTTCTAACAGAAAGAGAGAGAGAGAGAGAGATGAGTTTTTGTTGAGAATGTAATAAGATTCAGAAAATCCACATGGCTAATTATATACACACTAGACAGGGTTCTACTGGCCTGGAGGAAATATTTTGTTTACTATATGAAGGTTCATTAAACTCACGTTTACAATATAGTACACAAAGATTTGAGAAAATAATGTAATAGCTTAATATGGTAGGACGGGAGAAGAGGAAAACTACATAGAAATGGCAACTGTTCTAATGGGACATTTTTAACACATTAACTGCCCTGTGAGTTGTATTTAACTCACACTAGTTTTCAGCCCAGGGCCTTGTGAAGCATGTATAACATGCAGGAAATGGCACAGAAAACAATAAAAATCACAGATTTTTCATTAAATTAGAAAAGATCAGTTTGTATTCAAAGTTTTTATTCTATTTTCATAATAAAACACTGTAGACCCAAGGAAAAAAATATTTTTTTTCCTAGTGTAACAGTCAATGTGTTAAAAGCTAGGCTTTATTTTGTTTGCTTTTGTCTTAGTCCACTTTTTGTTATTTATAACAGAATACCTAAATCTGAGTAATTTATAAAAAAATAAAACTTATTTCTTAAAGTTCTGGAGGCTTGGAAGTCCAAGGTCAAGGAGGGGCCTCTGGTGAGAGCTTCTGCTAGGGGGGACTCTCTGCAGAGTCCCCAGGGGGTGCAGGGCATCACGTGACAAAGCTGAGCAGCTGGGTCAGGTCTCTGCCTCTTCTTACAAAGCTGCTAATCTCACTACCATGAAAACCTTTAACCCATTAGTTCATTAATCCATGAATAGATTAATCCATTCATGAGGGCAGCCTCATGACCCAATCACTATTTAAAGTCCCCATCTCTCAATACTGCCACAACAGGGATTAAGTTTCAATATTTCAATACTAGTTTTGAAGAGGACAAAGATGGAAAGCAGCCCATGATGGGATCCATGACGGATTCACAGCCAGGATGCTCAGAAGGACCAGAGTTCATTCTGCAACCATCACGTGGCACTGCCCTGAGGGAACACCTAAGGGTCCGCGGGCTGCTGGGCGCACATGCAGGGTGGAACTGTACAGCCCTGCAAAACGCATGCTGGGGAAAAGCAGGCCGACCTCACTGCCCAGCCAGAGCCAGAGCTCTTGATGCAGACTGATGACCATTCACTCTCTTGAGGGCAAGGTTATCCCGTCCTTATACATTACCAGGCTAACCCCTGCGTAATAGCTATCTGTAGGTTGCTACTGATCAAAAGAAATAAAATACATTAATAATTACATAACCAGAGATGCTTAACATAGCAAAATTTACACAGAACAATGGCTATAATTTATTGAGCACTTATTTTGTGCCATATGCTCCCCATTAATTGATTTAGAAATTATTATTACCAGTATTATTCCTAATTTCCTGATAAGTAAGTAGAAGTTCAGAGATGTTTAATGGCTTGCTTGCTTTCCAAAGTAAGATGATATAAGCAAGATATGAACCCGAGATTTTCTGATTCTAATTCCAGATGCTCTGGTTTCTGCAGTAAACTGCATCTCCAAAATGCTGCTTTGGTATCCAATAATTGCCATGTTTATGCATTACTGTGGTTTATATAAATACCCATTTTATCCTCTAGAGTCACAGTATAACTACTCAATTCCCCTAGTTCACTCTAATAATGTTAGTTTTATCTATATCTCCACATTTCTTGTTTCTGACCAAAAGATGCCATAGTATCTATATTATCATATATCATGAACATATAAAAACTACAACTGAAAAACTTAACTCATAATCAGTTTTTTCTTCTGTATAAAACTAAGTGTAACATTTATATCATAGAATTTTCTCATGCAGGCAATCTGTGTTGTAAGAAAATGGCCTTAATGTATACATAACTCAATAATCATAGAGTACTCAGTAATACTATCTTAGTATTTACTAGTATTTTACAAGTATTTGCCTTTGTTTTACTTTCTCCCTTTAACATTCAGTGGTAACGTTGATTATACTTTCTACCTCTTTCTGTAGATTCAGCAAACATTTATTATACAGTGTATAGTAAATATAGCAACTGCAAGCCTTGACTGCAGCAGCCACGTGTTCTACGTGTAAACTCATATTTAGGATTTTAAGAATTCCGAAACAGTGATACCACTCTTCAGAAATATCTGTGCGTCAGCCCTGGATGGCCTCCCCCTGATTTTCCTAAAACTATAATAAAATGCTAGTGTGTGCTGTGTGGCCAGCTGAGTTAAATGAAGAACTGTATCCGCTACAATGAAAAACACTTTCAGAAATACATTAAATGACATCTTGACCTGTTACACTAATGGAGAAAAGCATACGCCTTCTTTATCATCTATCTTCCTTGAAGTGTATCTTAAGGTCTCTTTGCCATTGGCATCAACGAGCTGAAACATTAAGCTCTCTTGGCTCCTTTAGTGGAAAGATCCAGTTTGACCTAAGTCATTGAAGGTAAAAAGTGAGTATGATTTAGGGGCTCTAATGCAATAGTTAATAGCCCTGCTAGAATAGCACATTTTATATTCCCAGTGGATGCTTCCTGTTTCATTTACTTTAATTATCCAACATTTTAGGTACAGTTCTTTTCATCCAACTTCCCTGTTGTCTTAAAGTTAATTACTGTTCATAATCATAGTACTGGATCACTAGAGAAGAAGAAAGAAACCATTCTCTTAAGACATGCATTTTCCCTGCTGATAGCAGAATTATTCCCTAAAGGATATTGCTAGTACTTTGTCCATTTCAGTCACAATTGTCTCCAGAGACACGATTTCTATCGCTTCCCCTAAAACATCATTTGACCCATTAATAATTTAATGGATTTTATGATTTTTTCTTTTTATACACAAACACACCTTCCATTTTCTTAATTTCATCTCATTTTCACTAGATATGAGACCTCACATAATGACCTAAGTAATTTTCCCTCCATTTTCTAACTACATTCTTGACATAAGATAGTGACAAAAAATGATAATGCTGCAATTTTATCTATACTGCATAATATGAAAAAATTTTCACCTGTTTTATTGTAAAAATGGAAATGTATCTTAAGATATTTACCTTTCAAAAGTACCAACATAGTTAAGTAACCTCTGAGAGAAAAATAAACAAAATGTTTTCTTGGATAATTATAATCTAAAATTTTATTTTTAAAATTTAGTAATGCATTCACTTGGTATAAAATTCAGAAGGTACAAGAAGTTTTATAATCAAAATAAAAGTGTCTCCCCCATTGTCTCCAAGCAGCTCATTCCCCCAACCAATTTCCCCATCTGTCTTCTGAAGATACTCTTTCCTGTTATGTACACAGCAAAAAAAATGCATATATAAATATAATACATTATTGTATATAGTGAGAAATTATGAAACACAGATGGTGGCATAAGATAAAAATTAATTTGCAACTTGATTATGACACAATATATCATATGGATCTTTCTAGGTTATTACTAATAGGGCTGGGCTACCTCATTCTTTTTGGGGACCAGTACTGAACTTACAGCACTACAGGTGGAAAGAAGTGGTTAGACTGTGAACTGGTCTGAAGGTGGAACTGACAGGATTTTCTGGGTGTCAAGGATGACCCCAAGTTTCTTAGTCCAAAAAACTGGAAGGATACAGTCACCTTAACCTCAGTGAAGAAGATTATAAATGGACGGAGTATTTGGGAGATGATCAAGAGCTTAGGTTTGAACATGTTAACTCTAAGATACATATTATGTATTATAAATATATATGCTTATATATTTAAGGAACTTTACATCTACTTCTATTTTATTAAGAGGATTTTTTTATCCATAATGAAGGTCAAGTTATATCAAACATTGGTTCTAAATCTATGGAGACGCTTATATAAATTCTTGGTTATTTTAAACAGTTCTATTTAACCAGAAATCTGATTATCAGTTCTATATAATTAATATCCTGATTGTCTAGTAATTAAATTTTTTTTTTTTTTTTTGAGACAGAGTCTTGCTTTGTTGCCCGGGCTAGAGTGAGTGCCGTGGCGTCAGCCTAGCTCACAGCAACCTCAAACTCCTGGGCTTAAGCGATCCTCCTGCCTCAGCCTCCCGAGTAGCTGGGACTACAGACATGTGCCACCATGCCCGGCTAATTTTTTCTATATATATTTTAGTTGGCCAGATAATTTCTTTCTATTTTTAGTAGAGACGGGGTCTCGCTCTTGCTCAGGTTGGTCTCGAACTCCTGACCTCGAGCAATCCACCTGCCTCGGCCTCCCAGAGTGCTAGGATTACAGGCGTGAGCCACCTCACCCAGCCCTAGAATTATTAACAGTTAGCTTTTTTCCCTAGAGTTTCCATGTTGAAGATTAATATGTATATAACAAAATGCTATATATCTGTAAATATTCAAGAAGGTTACAATATTATATAATTCCAGAAACATCTATCTTTCTCATTTTATTTTCTAGATAGAACTCAGATGGCTGATTTTAAATTTGTTTGTTTTTCTACATTACTGTATGAGAGTTCAGAAGCAGATAAGATGTAAATACTGATCAATGATGACAGAGTGAAGGAAGAATTGGGAAGGGGAGGGAGGAGAAAATGGGGAAAGGGAAAGGAAAAGAGAGAGAAAGAAAAATGGCACTGAATGATATAGAAAGTATATTTCATTGCATTTATAGAATGTACATTTTCTGTGTCTATCAGAATGAGAGAGGA
This sequence comes from Eulemur rufifrons, assembly GCF_041146395.1. Lineage (NCBI taxonomy): Eukaryota > Metazoa > Chordata > Mammalia > Primates > Lemuridae > Eulemur > Eulemur rufifrons. The sequence goes on along the minus strand of NC_090995.1, from coordinate 4,737,626 downwards.
AGATCTAGTGTTAACATTGAAATTCTTTTTTCTCATAAACACAGTAGCCAATTTTATTGATTATAGATTTTAAGTTAGGCCTTGTCTTAATGCTTCATTTCCCAAGTCACCTTTGAGAACAAATCCTGTGCTAAGGTCAGTTCTACCCTCAGTTTTCTGAGTAGACCCATAAACAGTAATTCCAGGAAGGTAACTGTGGTACAATATATTTTTAAAAACTATTGAGTGCTTTCCAAACCATTACTTTCAGTGATTCTCAGGTACATAATAAAAACACATTTAATTTACTTCCTTTCTGTTTTTACTCTGTTGTTGTTGTTGTTGTTTCAATTTGAAGCACGATGCCATAAATAATGATACTTCTACAGTTATAAAAATCTGCTTGAAGAAAGAGAATTAATTTTAGAGGTATATTGGAAAATTTGCCTACTAAGATCTTTTCTTGAAAATAAAAAAGCTACCTATTTTACACTTTCTAGTCTTTGATCAGACAGGGGAGTCATATTAGACAGTCCCATAGTTAACTGTTAGGTAGTTTTGGTCACCCTGCAAGTATTTAAGAAAAGTGAAAGGTCAATATAAAGAATTAGGTAAATGCAGAAAAACAGAATAATTTTGCTGTATTTATGCATACCAAAGCATAACCCACAACTTAAGAGTGCAGCCTTATGCTGATTAGGAATAGGTAGCAGAATGAAATGTGTTCTGGCCGTTTTTACTCCAAGTATGCCCTTCTGGAGAAGAATGGAAAACCCCAAAAGTGGCTCCATTATGCTTCAAGCACGCTTTCTTTTCTACACCCTGACTTTCACAAATCACAATTTTAGCTGCTGGCAACATTTTAGGCTAGAACCACACATAAATCTTCTTTCTTAAATAGTGGACCCTGTACCCAAATTTCTTCCAGGACTTCAGAATTAATCTGAAGCATCAACTCTTTATGGAGCTGGTGTTTTTCTACCATCTTTGGCTCCCAATTTGGGTAGGCGCCCTGACAATATCTCTCCTCGGTATTCTGCACTTACCTTGACCATATCACCCTTTTTGTCACTGTCTTACTCATTTCTAAATCTGGTCTCATTACACTCTGTATTTCTTGATGTTAGGCCTCTGACCAGCACAATGGAGGCCACGTATTGGGCGCCCAATGCATGAGTTGAATGACCAGCCTTAGCTGTGAATGACCGATTGTCCTAGACACCCTGCTGGCGAATTTCTCAGCGCTGCTTCCTGAGTTCTCCATGCCCTTTCCTGTTTTCACTCAGGCCACTGGGGATTCTACTGCCTCTTTCCTACTTCCCCCCAACTGCTTTTCTAGAGGAAAAGGATAAGAAGAAGAAGGTGTAGGGGGAAATATCTTTTCCTATGCATTGTTAGGATCATGGTGAGGCACCTATAACCAAAGATTAATGAGAGAAAAGCATACACGTTTACTTAATAAGCTTTATGCGACATGGGAGCCTTCAGAAATAAAGATGCAAACAAACAGGGAAGCCTGTGTATTTTTGTGCTAATTTTGACAAAGAAGTAGATAGCTGTAGAGAAGTGTGATTGGACAAAAGGGATCAGATACAATGGTAATGAACTAGAGGGAACGTAGCAAAGCCTGTTTAGATTCTTCTCTGTGTCCCTGTGTCTTCAGAGATAAAGACATTTCTTTCCTTTGGGTATAGAATGGGCACCTCGCCTCCCTTGGCCAGGGGGAGGTGAAAATAGAGAAAAGGGAAAGGATCTTCATTTAGTTTTCCTCAAACCCTATTCACTAAAAGATGGTGTATTTGTCAGGGTATTGTCATATATACACACACACACACACACACACACACATATATATGTCATATATGCATGGTTCTGTTTCTCTGGAGAGAATACACACACACACACACACACATATATTAATATATGGAGAGAGAGAGTGAGAGAGATTATGGGAATTGGCTCACATGATGATTGTGGAGGCCGAGAAGTCCCATAATCTGTCTATAACTGGAGAACCCGGAGAGCCAGCAGTGTAATTCAGCCCGAGTCCAAAGGCCCGGGGAGGGGGCGGGCTGATGGCATAAGTCTGGGTACAATCTGAAAGCCCAAGCAACAAGAGCCTCCGTATCATAGGGCAGGAAAAGATGGCTGTTCCAGCTCTAGCAAATTCTCCCTTCCTCCACGTTTTTGTTCTTTTCAGGCTCTTGGTGGGTTGGACGGTGCCCACCCACATTGGTGAGGGCAGATCCTTAGTTTACTGATTCAAATGCTAATCTCTCCCAGAACTAATGTTTTACCAGCTATCTGGGCCTTGCTCAGCCCAGCCAACTTGACAGCTAAAATTAAGCATCCCAGAGGGTGTCTATCAGTATGCAGGTGACTTTTGAACTCTGTCTCAAATTCCAAGTTAGGGAGGCCCTGGATGCTCAAAGACATGCTGACTACACAGAGTCCAGTCAATTTCCTAGAGCAGCTAATTCAGAGCATGTGATCAAAGGTGGTCACCTATGAAAAAATTGATTATGCCTTTTATTAGGTTGACCTTTAAATCCTCTATGTTCACCATTTTCTTTTTAATTGGCTCATGTATTGTCCTGGTTGTAGAAACTTTAAAAAATAAAACAGGCAATTTTTTGTGTGTACTGAAAAAGGACTGTGGAAACAAAGACTTTTTCATTAGAAATCACTTTCTTAGGACAATTATTACATGGCAATACTCATTACATAACATAATGCAGAGATAAATATTGGAAGAATAGAGAAACAAGCCTATAATTAAAATCATTAATCTTATTTTCAACATTTGAAGATGAATCGCAAAAAAAATTGTTAGGTGTCCAGATTTCATAAATTTTTTATCCCCTAAAGATTATTTAAATTCTAGACAAATATAACCATTTTTCTCCCTTTACAAACTTTCTAATATTTTATGAGTTCTCATTCTTCCTTTGGGTACGTGGAGAAAATTAGATAACTCCCACTGTAGAACAGAGATTAGTCTGAACAACTGTCATCTGACACTGTAGATATTAACCAGGTGCTTGCTACCCTCATGGCATTGAGGTCCCCAAGACACATGGCAAGAGAGGGAGACCAGGGCCCAGACCCTTTCCAAAGGGCCCCCGGGGAATTGACTATTATTTTTTCTATACCAAGGTGTCTGGATTATGGCTGTTCTGACATTAGAAGCTTCTGAACACAGAACTGTTTAATAAGCTCAGAGATCTCTAAGAAACATTTGCCAGAAAGAAAACCTGAGACTCATGATTTCAAAGTGACTCAAACAGAGCTTTTTAGTACAAGGCGCCTTTTCAATTAGGTGCCGGAAATCAGACAGTGCAAAGATGTAACATAAAGAGGGCAGCCAAGTTGGGGACTGCCGACGGCTGGGTGGGACCATTCCTTTCACGTTTCTTTCTGCTCCTTGAAGAAACCTGGGCAGCAGCAGCAGCAGATACCAATTCCTTGCATTTTCTCTCTGGATTTGGTCTTCAGTGCCTTTATTGCGTCTCCTACTCCTTCAAGTCTACTGTGAAGCTGCTATTAGTTTTCAAAAGCTTTTGTTTCCAAGAGGTAGCCTTTTACCACCCCCACAACAAGAAAATAAAGTTACTGGATACGACAGGCTTGGGCCTGTTTCTAATCACGGGGAGATTAAACGAGGGAATCATTTGACAGTCTCTGTATGTTGGAAACATCAACTAATGACCTTTATTAAAAACAACCTAGGCCCTCAGGCAACGAACCTAGACAACACTGATCAAGAGAGAAGCCTGCTGCTTTTTACAGCTGTATAAAATAGAAGGCATCTTCGTGCTAATGGAGGAGTAGGGCAGAGAGAGAAACGTAAAAATGAATGAGCTATAAAAAAGCAGCCTTTTTCCTTCCTTTGTGCTGCATAGTAGAAACTTAATTAGCAACTATGAAGGCTCAGAAAGAATTCTGAGTTCATGTGTGGAACTAAGTTTTTGGAATGGACAAATCTTTAAAAAAAAAAAAAAATCCACCAAATTCTGTGACCTTGGCTTGCGTATCCTCTAGAAAATGTTCCATCGTGTAAACACAGCTCCATCAAGCACCAGAGACTTAGTGGAGTCTCACAACTTCCTACCTGACTTCCGTGGTGAGTTTGGCCGTTTATGTAGTAATGGTCTTCAGGAGTCTCTCCTATTAAGTGCCCTTTCTCTTCTCCTAAAGTGGCACCAGGGGACTGCTCAACTGGTCCTCTTGGCAGGGTGTTTTTTACACAGACACCACCCACTGCTTGAAGAACTTCCCTGAGATCCCTATCCAGACTTTGTTTAACCATTGTTAGTCCATTGGTCCCTGTCCTAGAGGTTTAATTAATGTAGCTGGCTCATATTCCCTTTGCATTTTAAAAGGACTTTAATATTTAGATTCCTACTGGTCTCAACTATTTTAACCATTATGTTCACACACGGTGATATTTTTTATAGTTGTATTAAACAATTCCCTTATAAAAATTATTTGAAATAGAAAAATTGTGAAAAAGCATAGAAGTAAATTGAATAAAATTAAAATCACCCCCAAACCAAATACTCCTTAAAAGTTTAATTGTTGGTTATATTTCCAAAGAATCTTTCTTCCTAAAAAAAAAAATTGAGCTTATACAAAGTAGAGAATTTGTTTATGCGTCTTTTCATACTATACTGTGAGAATTTTGCCATGATACCAAAAACATGATTTTTATTGACAGTTCAATGCTGGACATGCAGAATTTGCTATTCCAATAGATATTCCAGACAGAAATAGTCAGCTCAAACAATTAGTTATTTCAAAACCAGTCATTACATGATTAATAGCTAATTATTAAATTCAGCCTCCTGGTTAATATATGAACTGGTTGTGAGAATTTACAAATCATCATTTCTAAGTTGTATAAGGTTATTAATTTAACTAACTTATCACTTATTAAAATACTTTCCATATGAAAAATAAGATATAGCATTAGCTCATTGTTAGAGGGAAAAAATAATTAACTCTACCTTTACATGACCATTTTACTAATAACGTATTTGTTTGAGAATCTCCAGAGTTCAAAATGTTTACAATGATTTTTCTCCCCCTTTATGAAGATGCAGTTGAGCTCAATGACCACAGCTTTGGATTTATTTCATTCGTGCACGCATGCGTTCATTCCACAGATACTTCTTAGCGGCGACTCTGCTAGGTGTTGCAAAAACTGCAGGGAAACAATAGAAAAGCGTTTGACACTTAGGTAGTTTATATATAACAAAGAGAAAATAAAATAAAGAAATTAAGGAAGAAAGAGTTATGTGCTAGACAGCTTTGTGGAAGGAGCAACGCTTCTCTCAGCAGAATCCTCCCTGAGGTGACGTTGAAATTGGGACCAATGATGACAAGAGGAGAGGTGTGGGGAAAGCACTTCAGTCAGAAGAGGAGCATCTGCAAAGCCCCCCAAGGCAAGCAAGACCCTGGCTGCTTTGGGGAACAGAAAGGAGTCCATGGCTGGAGAGAGTGAGTGAGCCAGAGTGGGACTGATTTAGGAGGGAGAGGGGTTGGAGCCGGATTTGTGCAGTGCCTTCGGGCACAGTGAGTGTCAGGGTGGGGTTGGGGGAGACACGTGACTCTTGTTCCTTGCGGTTCCACAGAAAGGTGGGAATGTCCACTTCTCAGAAGGGAAACAGTATGAGAACTCCGATCCCTTTACTTGAGAGAAGAAATAGAGGAGTATGTTGGATTCAATCCCTTTTGTACCGTTGTTTTGGCCTGAGAGCTCCAGGCATGGGTGTGATTCCCTCCATCCCCTGCCCTCCACGAAGAAAGCCAGGGCCTGGCCTGCCTTCTGGAGGACGATCTGCTAAGTCTGCTTCTCTCTGTGAAGCAGTGATTCTGCATGTCCCTGTCCTCTTTGCAAACTCGTTAAGTGTGCGTGTTAAAAGGTCTGAATACATGATGAGTATATCTGTGTTTGCCAAATTATCTAAAAATTATAATAACAAACAGTGTAGTTGCTGTGCTGCTTAAACATATGAACACATTTAATCCTCAAAACAAGCTTAAGAGATGAGCAAGATTATTTTTCCTGTTTTATAAGCAGGTAAATTGAGGCACAAAGGAGTTACGTAACCAACCCAATGTCCAGTACACAGTGAGCTAGTAGCAGAGCTGGGATTTGAACTCAGGCTGTCTGTGTCTAAAGTTTATGCTCTCAGCCACATTGTTGATGCCTCTTTGATTCTGCTGTATATTTGCAATACTTTGTAATGACGAATATAGAGATAAGTAGTGCGGAAGACAGAGACTAAGATGACTCCAAGTTATCTCTGCCTCTTTGCATTCACGCCCTTGTGTAATCCTTTCACCGTGAGTGTGGAAGGGACCTGTTACTTGCTTCTAACCAATGAAATATGGTAAAGGGCCAGAATATCACTTTCATGACGACATTATATAAGATTGCAATTTCCATCTTGCTAGGAGACTGTCTATTGACTCTCTCCCTGGCTGGTTTTGATGAAGCCAGCCAGCCATTGGAAAAGCCGTGGCAAGAAACGAAGACTGGCCTCCACTCAGCAATCAGCAAGGGACTGAGGGCCTCCACCTAATTACCAACAAGAAACTGAATCCTGCCTACAACGATTTGAGCTTGAAAGTGGATCCTTCCCCATGTGAGTCTCAGATGAGTTCTCTGCCCTCATGAACTCCTTGATCGAGCCTTCTGGAAGGCCTGAAGCAGAGGACCCGTCTAACCAAGTCTGCATTCCTCACAAAACAGAAACTATGAGATAAAAATATGTGCTACTTTTAGCCACTAAATTTATGGTAATTTTCTATGTACCAATAGATAATTAACACAAATAGTAACAGGGTATATATATTGGCTATAGTGGCAGTATAATACTGACATGTTGGTACCACTAAACTTTTCCCTACTTATCTCCTATCTCTGGTTCAAGTTGTGATACTCCTACAACCTGAATATTCTTTCTGGAATTGGATCTATCATGTCCCTTCTAGAGCTAAAACTGGTTCTTCCAGAAAAGGGAAGTCAACAGGGTTGGGATGCCTTTCTGAAATCATCAGATCCACAGTGGTGTCGCCCCAGCCCACCAGGGGCTTTTATCATACCCTGTTCTTCACTGGACCACTTCCCCCAAGACCGTCCATTGGAAGCAGTTACTTCTTTCTCATTGACTTACTCTTCATACATGACACACCCATGAAAAGTTAAAATACATTACCATCAGTCTAATTTCACTGTTTTGCTTAGAAGAACAACGAAAAAAGGAAACAAAATATCCATTCTAGTAATCCAGTGCCAGTGACTGGTACAAAGTGGCTACTTTTCATTCTCTTATCAGAGTCCTTGCAATTTATAAACCAACTTGCATTTGTTTTCTCCCCTTTATTGGCTGGCTCAATGAATGTTTGTTGAATGAACAAAATAAATGAAAGTGTCCATTGATTGGTTTCATTTATGGCAGAGATTGCCGAACAGTGACAAGCATCAGAAAGGAAAAACAGGAAAGAATGGTAAAGTTAAAGAGAGAAAGAAAGAGAGAAACAGTGCAGAAACGGTACTTTTGCTTTCTTTACCTGAAAATAAAATTTCCCTGACATTTAAAGTGACAGTTAAGCAAACCGACCCTAACTCTACACAGTACTATCCCCTCCTCCATCCTTTAACAGGTCTAGAGCCAAAACACCTTTCATAAATGCTGTGGCTAACTTTTTGTATGTGAGATTTTAAAAACTATCCCATTTACTAAAAAGATTTCACTGATCAATAGCACCTATTTAGTTGATGGGATCTACATTAAAATGGGTGGTTCCCTTCCAGACAACAAGAGTCTGGGCCTGACTTCCTAAGCAGCAGCACAGAAGTAGAGAGAACAGGGAGGCTCTCAGCCTTCCAGGGATTCTGTGCCCTGGCTTTGCATGGAAATAGCCGCATTATTACAGGCACTTTGCTGTGCCTGTAAACATGGCATGGGAGCAAAGAAAATGGAACCACTAGAGGTGACAGGAATAAGAAACACATAAGTGACAACTTAGTGGTCTATAGATTGGTAAATGGTTCAGACAAAACAATGGATGTTGCCCACATGAAAGAAAACATTGAGGACTCATGAATCCCTCCAATGCCTTCTATGTAAGATTGCCCAAAACCTAATATCATCTTAGGAACAAGGGAGCAGTTGGTTATATCGGGAATGAAATTATGTTTCTGCCATATTGGCAGAAATTTGTTTGAGTTATAGAAAATAAACAAGCCTCTTGTAAAACACAGATTCGATTCCTACCTGCTACATAAGTTTTCGGTAGAGTATTCCCAGACAACTAATTTATTTATAGTTGATACTTTTTCCAGTGACTTTAATAACAATACTTTTTATTGAATATCGCATCAGTCACTCAGGTGATTGAGTCAGTCATTCACATCGCCATGATTGACAAGTTTTCCAATCAGGTAGCTTTGCCAATTAAATATAAACACACATGCCTCACTGCCTGGGACTGTTACGTTTACTGGTTTCAACTTCAATTAATTCTCAGCTTGATTTAAAATTCATCACATTTTAAGTAATTCAACATGTGATTTTATAAGAAAACTCTAGAAAATTCTACCACCTCCCTCTAGCCCAACTAAAGATGACTGATTTATACCTTTTTCAGGTATCTTGCTGCTTTATAGCTTGTATTGTAGAAATTTATATGATTTTCTATTTTTTATCCTAGCCTGTAAGCTCCTGGAGGATCTATTTATTTTTGTGTGTTAAATATTTTTGTTATCTCCCACAGAGCATAGTGAACTGGTTTAAAGGCAGAGGTGCTCAGCAAATATTTATTGACCTAATGAAAAAAGAGGAAGTCAAATTTTTTATGTCCTTATTCTATGCGTCCAAAATCACAAGTGCATATTAGAACCAAAACACATTAGGATGGAAAGGACTCGTGTCTATAGCCAAGGAAGATGTTAATTCAAACATGGATTCCTTTTTAAATATTTGAAATCTAGATAGATATGTGTAATAATGAAATGTCCTGGTAAGATATGGATTCTCTTAAAAGTGACCTGTGCACCTTGTGTAACATTTTAAGATATCTGTGGGGCTTTTTGAAAGTTCAGTATCACTTTGGAAAACTCTCCGACTAGCTGATTCACGCAGTGAGCTAGATAATCTTCCCTGGGGCAGGTTTTCTCTGTGTGTGGATGGAGTCTGAGTAATGCTCCCTGAAGACTGTCTTACAGCACGAGGTGAGGCACCGCATTCCGTACCAGCTGCAGGCTCCACATGGGTTTCTGCTCTAGTTTCAGAAAAACGCATTGAAATAGACACGTGTGAACATGATGAATGTCGGGATCACTGCGGCAGAGTCCCGGGCGCTGTAGGAAAAGATGCAGTCAGTCAGTCAGATGGGGAGTTTAAAAAGGGCATCCTGGCCGCCGAAGCAATCTGAAAACCATCAAAAGTGATAAATCTCGTGATATTCTCAGGTCATGTTCCAGCTTCACAGTTTGACTATAACCAAAGTTCAATTTGTGATCCAATTTCTCTCCTACACACTAGCAAAGCATGCGTTCTTTCTTGGCAATATCACTTTTTGTTAGCTGGAGTTCCACTCATCCACTCGACCAAACGTGGAACTCCACTAGTTCTTTATTATTCATTGCCCAAAACGAAACTGTATTTATGTTGTGTATAATATAAATGTCCAATATGTTCTTATTATAATTCTGTCCAATATTTATCATTCAACTGTGTGTGTGTGTGTGCCCCCTGCCACTCATATATATTAACAGCGTCTGCCTTGGATTATATCTACCAGATGTCCCAAGTCAATTGATGAAATGTGACACAATGAAAAATAGGTTTTGTGTTGTATCATTAGTACCTAGCAATAGATTGCTGTCTCCTAAAAATATAATTTATTGACACTTTTCATATATTTTTGGAATCTACTCTGTCTGAGGCGCTGGAAATACATCTGACTGACTTACCCTGAGTAGCCCGAATGGAAAAGTACCCACTAATAACTCGGAATGAGAACATCCACAGTGGGCATGACAAGGGCCTTCTGAGTTAAATGGCAGAAAGTTAGGAATGTCTGCCTGACCCCATCACCCTCTCACTGAAACACAACACAAAACAAAAGGTGATATGGGAAGATCAACAACACGGGAACTTAGAGCTTTTTTTTTTTTAAACCTGGAAACTACCAATAGAATGTTCACTATCCAAAGTTCTGATGAAGCCTTGAGGCAAAACAACAGGTGCACACAAAGAAAAACCATGACGTGTTTCTGTTCACGCAGCAGTACCGCGATCTGTCCCCACCACCCCCAGCAGACCCAGACACGTTTGTGGCCAGAGGGAAATACATCACGCCCTGATCATACTGGACATAGTTTAGAAAGCATTCAAAGCTGTGGTAACCCTTCTCCCTGCTTCAGACTTCTCTTCAGACAGTAATTCTTTCTTACTTCAATGTCTAGAAGCCTTTGTATTTGAAGGAGGAAAAAAGATGTATGTTTGTGTTTTATGTCTGACAATATCTCTAAAAGACTGAGCCTTGCTGAGGAATAGGAGCAACGCAATCTGGCCATTGTCATTTACCATTTATTATCCTGGGAAGAGAAGCTCTGTGAAGTCTTTCAGTTTATTCGGAAATAGATAATTTCTGGTTCAAAATTAGCAGTATCCATTGCTTCTACTTTTGAAGAATTGTGAACCCTGAAACAACTAAAATAACAGAACAAAATCTTGAGAATTGTGGGTCAAAATATGAATAGCTGCTCTCTCTTTTTCATCGTGTTTTTCAAATTTTCTAAAATAAACTTGTATTATCCTTGCAGTCTTGAAAAACTAACTGCTCTCCAAAATAATGCTGAGAACCAATTTAAACTAGGTCAGTCTTATGTTTTCAACAGACATAAGGACAGCTGGGATCTTGCTCTATTGGATTTGATTCAAAGATGATGTAGAATTTTGTGTTCCACACAAGAATTGCCATCTGAGTCAACAGACTTTGTGACCTCGCTCAGACTTCAGCTAGACAGGCTGGTACACCAAGTGCTTGCAATATCTGCCTTGGAGGAAACCGAGTAAAGTAGGAGGAAGCCAAACAATTTACCAGTACACAAAAAACCTCCTCTGAGACCCAGAAAAATCGGCAATGTAATATTTTTTGATGATGATATCATGGATACACTGTGACAAATTTAAGTTCAAATTTTATCTAAAGGTTTATATGAAGCAGGAAAGATAAACTGTTGTTCAGGTGGCTTGGTGCAAGGGTCAAATGGATTTATGTTCAAGTCTTATAAACAATAATAGCCTAGGGAAAAAAAAAAAACAAATGATGATGATAATGAAAATACTAATACAAAAGCTTAGATGATTAGTAAAAAAAACAAAAACCATTTTATTTAAGTTCCAAAATTGCCCCAGCATATTTGTTTTGGTACCACTACAAACGGAGGGTGGTTTTCTAGTTCTTTCCTGTTAGTTGACTTCAAATGGAAGTTTGATGCAATTGAAGGGTAAACTGCCTGCTCACCTGCCTCAGGTGCACTCTTCCCCTTCTAGGGGGTGGGAGCTAAACTATCTCACTGTGAATCTTGAGCTACTCAATTCTCAGAAATTAAAAACCAGCTTATATTCTCTAAGTGTGGTGAAGCAAGGTCTTTGCACAGAGAAAAAGAAAAAAAAATATTTAAATTCTGTGGGTGCTGAATGAATTGCATCTCTTTTCCTGGAACAAAAACACCCAATATACCAACGACTATATTAATCTGCTTCTAGAGACTGGATAAACAATATCACTGGACTTTGCAAAACCCTACTGTTTTGCAAGTCTTACTGACACCTGGTGGCTAAATCTCAATAGACTTTGCAATACCAAAGTTGAGTTCTTTTTGCAAGGAAACATCTAGGATTTGCAACCCGCTTGACATTGCAGGAACCCTAAACTCTTAACTCCAGTCTAAGCAGAGTAAGAAATTCAAAGTCAAAACAAAACTTTGCAATTTATTCATGTTCAATGACACACATGCAGGTATTCATTTTCAAGTTCTCACACCTGAATACTTGAAAACTGAATTGTCAAGAACTCAATTCATCTGCTGGAAGTTACTATATGGAGAAAATCTGAAAGACTGGGGGCTGAAGCAAAGTCATCAAGAAGCCTTTACTGAGCTTGAGTATATTTTGGTCCATCTCCCTGTACATACAAATGGATTATTAAAAGTACCTATAATTCTATTTTAAATTTCAGCATTTATGTGATGGATGTCCATTTGTGGTCTAGTTATTATTTTTCTCCAGATAATAAACACCATAAAAATTATTTAAATTCACAGTTCAGAGAAACCAGGCACATGGAATTAGTGAGAACCTCATGCTTTTCCATGCTTATAATTTTATCTAATGGTTCTCAAACTTCAGGTTGCTGAAGAATAACTGTATGCTTATTTTAAAATACACACTGACAGGACATACCCCTACAGCACCTGATAATATAGGTCTAGGGTGGAGATCTGGAATATGTAAGTACTTATGCTATCCTTGGACTAGTTCTTAGAAATTCCATTGGAATCCATCTGCCATCCTTCAATTTCTTCTTGCCCTTCTTAGATTCTCGGTATTCTGTCTCCATAATCCCCCAGTTTCTGATCTGCCACCCACGTAACATCCATTTCTATGTCTTCCAGTAATATTATCCTGATTTTGTTTCAGTGAATCTCTCTGCAACCTCTGCAATGTTGAGTCAATGCAATTCAGAAAGGCCCCACCCTGTGCCTACCTGAAGGTTGGGCGTGTGAGCCAAGCCTGGGCAAGCAGAACATTCCATTTCCCAGCCCATAGTGATTGGTTCAAGGGCAGGCGGGTGATCTGGAATTAGAGGAGGCTTTTATTACGAGGATTAGTGAGAAAGAAACACTATTATCCAGTTGGGATCAATTAGCTGGTAGAATATGACCTTGGAGATGCTATCGGCCCTCTATGTCACTGGGTGTGAAAAATAAAACCCAACACATAAAAACAGAACTGAGATGGTAAAACAGCTTCCTACAGGCACTGCTGGGGCAGCTGTATCCTGCTGTGTCCAAAGTCAGAATGGGCACTGCTTTTTTCTGTGACCTGTATCCGCAAACTCCCTTTGCTGCGTCTCTGTCATTTGCAATGGCGGGTTCTGTAGTCTAGTTTCCTGGCACATGGGCTGCCTACTTCACCGTGAAGCTCCTATGTTTTTCCTCTCCCATTTCTTGGACTTATCAGCCCAAGGAGGTAATACAATTGTAGATCTTTCTGGATCTGACCAAGCACAAATAAAGAAGGGGTTATTTTAAACTTAAAAAGTAAAAATCCAATCAAATTAGCAAAGAAAATTTTAACATTTATTGTTGCACGAAGAGTTAAGTATGGATCTTAATGGGGGACTTCAAACTCAAAGTGGTTGGAAGCTTAGAGGTGGGCTGTCACAGACTGGCTGATATAGTCAAAATGGGGCAGTTGTTTATAATGATTGGTTATTACAATGGGATTTCCAGAGAGGAGGGGATCAATTAACAGTAATTATTTTTACCATTTTTAGAAAGCAACTTAAGTTTCCAGTCTGATTATCACAGGCATTTACAAGAAATAGCCTAAATTTAGTTTTGCTTACCTGTGCAAATCAAGCAAGGTGAAGTTTTGCTTACTTGGACTCACCAGCTTTGTCTGCTTGGGGAATTCTGAGGACTGGTGTTCATTTTATTTATTTTAACAATTCTCCAAAATTAATGTAAAATTTCTCTCCCTAATTATCCCTCTGCTTTGAGATAAATTCAACATATAGAAAGATTTTTCTGATAACAATGTTGTTAGCTGGATGCTATTCTGTCAACTCTCAGGGAATTTTTTTTGTTTCTGTTTCAGCTAATTTGTCATGTTTGTTACTGCAACTATTCAACATTATTGTGTGTAATTCAGACAGAAGAGAAGCCCTGTCTCAATTCAAACAGCAAGTTAGGCCACTGCACCAGATAGGCAGTCAGCCCCGGTCAGTTCAAGTTCAATCATCACAACAAGGCGACAAAATCGCTAACCTGATGAAAATAATGAACACTAGTAGAACATAATAGTATTTCATGCCAAAGATTTAACAAAAGAAGTTATAACATATTATACAAACAACAAGGTTTGAGTTCAAAGTTCAAATTCTGCGGCTTTCTGAACATCTCTTCAAATTGACTTCCATTCCGTTTTCACAAGTCCTGAATATTACACAGTAAAGCCATACATTAAACATGAAAATGTTAATTTTGTCTTTTAACAAATGACAGGCTTCTGGAGGAAACACTAAGATAGAGAAGACAACCAAATTCCAAATACACATTTCTGAAATGTTTTCAAAAGCCTGAAAATCTCTACCTATGATCTGCTCTTTCAAAAACAAAACTCAGATAGAGTGAAACTATAATGAATGCACATATATTTATTACTCGTGTTTTGGAGAGGAACTCAAGGTTTTTTTTTCCCCTCTATTATTAGCAAACGAAATGTTTAGCATACTCTTGAAAATAAAAAAACATAGAAAAAGTACTTAATATTCAAAACATCTCCCTACCATATTCTACTATTCATTTTTCTTCTGTTAAATATACTTAGCTCAGTTCTCCTTACAGACTGCTTAAGCTCTTTCATGGGATAGGCTATGAAATTTATATCCTTTAATGCACTTAGCATAATGTCATTCACAAAGTAAAACATTCTATAAATATATTTAAATTATCTTTTTAAAAATTATCAAAAACATACCAGTATAAAACTATGACATTAAGAGATCAAATTAAATGGAAAGGTCAAAAGATATACCAGAACCTAACAAACCGTATTGGAAATATGATTGACTATATAAACTTTAAGTAATATATTACTCTCTCTATAATGTAAATGTTCTTCCTTGGCTTGGTCGTGTAAGGCCAAATATCTCATTTATCATTGCCCAACATCTTTTTTCCAAGCATTTAAATGTTTCTACAGTTGTTTTGTTTTGTTTCTGGAGAAGTCCTTACAATTGGAATTACTAATTAGAAAAATACAGGGAGTTCAAAGTTTAGGTTTGCATAGTTTTCCTAAATGTAGGAATTCTTCATGATAAGCTAAGCTTTAAAATTAAAAAAGAAAATCCTTGAGAAGGAAATTATAAATTATCTTGACATGACAGATTTTAGGCAAATGGACACAATTCAGAGGTTTTGGAACCTTACAAAATCCTTAAATAGATATTTTTCTGCCAATCTTTTTCTTTGGTGATTCAATCCATTTCATAGAGATTGAAGTCAAGGGAATTATTCATATATATTTAGTATTTTTGAAATATTGGGTTGACAAGCTTTCTCATTGTATTTCTCCACATTGTAAAGTGCCCTAAGCAGTAGTAATTTGCCCCCTGGAATATATAAATTGCCTTATATAAACTCTGAGTATTGCTGCCGAGTTGGGCTTTAGGATTTTCTCTGGGGGCATTATAATAAGCCAAGCACCTATATTTGACTTAAAATTCATTGTCCAACCACATAAGCCTCCAATATGACAACTCCCATTAGTTTAGGGCTCTTTTGTCTAACCCTAGAAAAGATTTTAAAAAATCACTTTAGATTTTTTCTACATAAGAGTGTAGGGGAAAAAAGTAGTATATTTTCCTTACCTATCCCAAAGTTCATGGCTGAGGACCCTATAACAAAAAACAGATTAGTAAGAGAAAAGCATACAAATTTACTTAAGTTTTACATGACATAAGAGCCTTCAAAAATAAAGACCCAAAGAAACAGGGAAAATTGCGTATTTTTACGGATAGTCATGCAGAAGTATGACTGGAGGTCAAAATGTATGATCTAGTGGTAATAAACTGGGTGGAAGTTGGCCAAGTCTGTTTGGTTTGGTTCTTGGCATCTCTGTGTCTTCATTCCTTTCCTCCAGGTACAGGGAAGACCCCTCTAGAATGAGGGTCTTGTAGGGGCCAGGGGAAAGCTTCCCCTTTGCCCTCTGAAGGTCTGCTGAAATAACAACTCACAAAAGGAAGATTAATTGGCAAAAAAGCATACAAATTTATTAACGTGTACAAGGGAAAGAATCACAAAGTGTCATATTTGGGAGTAACATGTCCTGAACCCTCTCAAGAGCAAATCATTTCAGAAAAACATAATCCTTATGAGACAAAGCAGGGACCTCTCCAAGGGGCCTCCTAGGTCCACAAACATGGAAATAAAGAAAAATCTTGAGTCTCTTCAGGTGAAGTTCTGGGCACCCGGCTAACTTTGAAAAAATGAGTGGTAACATTTAATAACAATGGCACTCCAAGCAAGCCAGAGTCTCCAAGTGTTTTGGTTCCCTATGGAAACTAAAAGATGGCATCCTAACATACATGTTATTGAGTTGTTTTCCAGAAATCTCCACCAGATGGAAAATGCAGATAAGGGGAAACTGGGAAATTAGACTCTGCACACCCTTGTTGGTTCTAAACTTCTCCCTAAGGGGCCTGGAGGGAGTCACACCTGTCTTAACATTCCTTTCCACTAATCCAAGAATTCTTGAATCCACCTATAACCCGCAGGCCTCCACTTCAGGGTAACCTGTCATTTGGGGCCAGGCCAATATATAAGCTTCATATATTGATTTACTGTTTCACCTGCCTGAGAAGTTCCCCTACCATTAAGAACATGGACCTGTAAGCAACCAGGGAGTTCCAGTCTTAAGTGCATGGTGTCAACACGCAATAGAAATGCCTCTTTCTCCCACTCCAGCTCTTGACTTCAGTGTCTGACTTGCTGTGCCAGGCGAGCAGACGCCAGTTTGGTTCTGTTGTCCTTGCAGACAGACATGCGTGCCACGTGGGATGGACCACGCTTCTGTAAATAGGAGTTAATTTATTGACTATTATGTGTCAGGCTAGGAACTGGTGAGAAACTAAGTGGTGAATAATTAACTGGGTGCTGGAAGAAGACGAATGTTTTGTTGAGGGACAAAAGGGACAGAAGAGAGAACCATCTACGGAAGCCCAAGACGTACATTACTATTCAGTTTCTCGTTACTCTTCCCTCCAAGCAGGGGTAGACTGAGTGAGACTGGAAAACCAGGAGTATCTAAGTGGCCATTATTATAATTATATTGATTGCCCACAAGTATGTACTCCTGCAGGGGAGGGAGGATTGAGTTAATTTGCCGGTAATTTATTCAATGGTAAAGAGCAGGGAAAATGCACTAAGAAGCGGAAAGGAATAAGAATAGCTTTCAGAATGCTGGTTGGAGTATTTAAATTTGTATTCCTCTGTAGATCTAGAAAATGGTATTCTGTAGAAAGTGCCCTAGCTTACCAAAGTCAGGCTCTTAGAACTGGACTGAGGAACACGTTTGTCTTCCGAGTCCCTGGTTAAGTGTCATGAAGGAGAAACACCAATTGCCACGCTTATTTCTTCTTCTACGTCGCAATGCCCAGATTCAGTAGGGGCCCAATAAATATTTGTTGAACAAATAAATAGGTGCATTAAAATCCAGTTTATGAGCTGCTCATTTCCTTATTTGGATTAAGAAAAAAGAGAAGCAAAATGCTTAAAAATGTTGATATAAACTGAAAATTACTATTTTTAAAACTGCTTCTTAGCTAGCAAGCTAAATTTGTAGCTGGATCAAAGCTAAGTAATAAAACCAACTGGTGCAAATGGGGTTAGCAATGCAAGTGTAGGCAGCATAATTGTGTGAGGAGCACCAATATGATTCTCTCCCTTTTCCCCTACATTTAGGAAAACATCAAATTACATTCTGGCATGCACAGGGTAATGGGAGAATGGGGTGGCCAGAGAACGTGGCATTCATTACTGAATTTGAGCAGTACGATAAAACCCTCATCCACCTTAATAAGTCCCAGAGCAGCACATGTCCTAATATTGAAAATGAAACATTAGTTGCAAAGCATTATCATGCCAGGGATTTTGTTAAGATGAGATTTTAAAAATCTTCAAATAGCTGATATTTAAAGAAATAATGGCATTCTGATTGGGATATGCTTAATTCAGTTAGGTATGTGCTCTCCAGACTCATGAATTACTTTTTGAGAGAGAAGCACAGTACATTTGGATGATAAAGTAGAATTAATTAACTTAGCGTCACAGTACACAGAGATTTTGAGACACAAAAAGCACAATGTTACCTGAGCATGAGCCAGAAACTGGGGTTTCCAGACGTAGACCTAGATGATGGCTGTAATTCATGTCATTTTATGACATTTCATGGAACATTTGGTCATTATGACATTTATGATGCAATGAAATAGGCCATAAAATGCTGTAAATTGTTGGGAACAAAAGACATTCATATTTGTGATGGGCATTTTAGTTTCAATCAAGATGCTAGTAGGCTAAATCAAATCTCAACTTAGGGTTGAATATTAAAGTTTTAATTTGGGTTTCTTTTGTTTTTCTTCCTCTTTCTCCCACTCTCCTCCTTTCTCTCTCTCCCTCCCTCCCCTTCTCTCTCTCTTTCTCTCTGCTTTGTTCTTTCTTTCTATTAAATCAGATGTGTAGGACTGCAAGTTTAAAAAGAGAATTTTTTTCATATTTTCTATTTCAGTGTTTCTAAGAGAGTAAAAAAAATTATGAATCTATGAATAAGAGTAGCAAATTCATAAACCGCAAAATATATGATTTTCAGTTCATTTGCTTACTTATGCTTTGGATAAAATGTGGAACTTATAAAATTTCTAATAGCAAACAGTGACTGTGCTTTTCCTATTATCTGGTAATATTATTTCCTGAAAGCTTTTTTTAGCACCTAACGTCATATTTTTTAAATGCCAGAACTGACCTTATTGAATTATGCATGGAAATTAATACTACAGAGTTTTTTCCAGGAAATAGATTTAAAAGGCATTTATGTTCATCTTTGGAAGTGAAAGACAAATAAGCGTATTTTACTAACAAAGCTGGGCTGTTCTTTTAGATCTTGTTACTTCTTTGGTTTAGTATTTCAAAAGTCACCAGAGTATCATTTGAATATTAAAGTTTGATACTGTATACATTATCAAACTATACCAAAAATGTAATCAGTCACAATGCTCTAATAAATGTAATGGTAAAAGTTCCAGCTACAAGAATATATGAAGGCAAATAAGGGTATTGCTACTATTACCAAGCATACAGCATCCCAAGCTCTCAGTTTCATGTTTGGTACACAAAGAAAAGTTAGTTCCCTCACAAAATGCATATTAACTATGCTACCAGCAAATTATTATCTACTGACAAACTCACCTTTTACCACTAGAGTGAAAGATAGTTATTTGACATACTTCAAGTATTAAAAAGAAAAACACATACATTCTTTCTATTTTTTTTTTGAGACAGAGTCTCGCTCTGCTGCCTGGGCTAGAGTGCCATGGCATCAGCCTAGCTCACAGCAACCTCAAACTCCTGGGCTCAAGCGATCCTCCTGCCTCAGCCTCCCAAGTAGCTGGGACTACAGACGTGTGCCACCATGCCCAGCTAATTTTTTCTATATATATTTTTAGCTGTCCGTATAATTTCTTTCTATTTTTAGTAGAGACAGGGTCTTGCTCTTGCTCAGGCTGGTCTCGAACACCTGAGCTCAAACAATCTGCCCACCTCGGCCTCCCAGATAAATATTCTTTTGAAAATTTTTTCCCAACATTATTTTGTATGGTTTAGAAAAATATAGTATTACATAAATAAATGCAGGAACATGAAAATACTAATGAATAAAACAATTATAATAATAGAATTACTTCTATTTTTCAATGTATTTGAACAATGCTGTTTTAGTCACCATTTCTGATTTAATCCTCAAAGCAGATTTTCAATGTAGATATTATTATGTCATGAGGAAATACACATTAATCTAAGTCTACAGTCTCTCCCTTCCAGGCTATGTCACCCTGAATGGGACTATATATCCATCATAAATACTCTCAGATTCGGGTTTGACAAACATTGTTTGACAAGCTTCATATGCCAGATGTTCTCCCAAATGCCAGTAAGTACAACAGATCATTTTATGCCTTGAGAAAACTCCAATAAGGTTTCTATTACCCCATTTTACAGGTGGTGAAGCAAGCTTGAAAATCTTGATCAAGGTCATGTGGACATTAAGTTTCAGGCCAAGGCTCTAAGTCAACGTCTTTCTACTCCCCATCAAACCCTCTGTTTTCTATATGCTCTTGTCTAATGACTCCATGGATCTATCTTGGAAACCTGAGTGCATATTCCCAAGAATCCATTTGGCTGCTGAAATTTGTATCGATTGCCATGCATGAGCAGTATCTGTGAGTCAGGTTTGTTAGGTTTTTTTAGCACTGGGAAAGTTGAAAATGCAGGACTTTGTGTCCCTATATTTTTAATTTTTTAAATTATTAATTTTTGACTCATATGCAATAAATAAATCTCAATTCCATTGTTTCACATCCTCACTAGCACTTAGTATTATCAGTCGTTTCTGATTTTGTTGGAGCCATGCTACAACATGGTGGTTATAGTGCAATGTTCTTTATGCTTTGACACAAGCAGCGTCATGTATCGTCGACCACCATAGCCATATAACAGATTAGTTCCATTGCCCCCAAAATTCTCTTCTGGGATCCACCCCATTTCCCCTGCCTCAAATTCTTGGAAAACACTGATATGCTCTTGTCACTGTAGTTTTGTATTTTCCAGAATATTATACAAGTGGAGTCACATAATATGTAATCTTTGGGGTTTTAACTTCTTTCACTTAGCAAAATTCATTGGCGATCTGTCCATATCATTTCAAGAATCAATATTTGTTCCTTTTATCCTGATTAAAATTCCATTGTATTAATATATCACAATTTATTTAACCATTCAACAATTGAAATACAAATGATTTGGTTTCACATTTTTAATGATTAAGAATAAAGCTGCCATATATTTAGAAACAGATTTCTGTGTCATTGTAAGTTCTCATTTCTCTAAATTCCAAGAAGGATCATTGGGTCACGTGGCCAAGTGTGTGTTTAACTTTACAAGAAATTGTCAAACTGTGGTTTAAAGCAGTTGTACCATTTTCCATTCCTACCAGCAGAGTTCCAATTGCTTCAGATCCTCACCAGCACTCGGTGGTGGTAGCTGTTGTGCATGATTTTGTTTCAGCTGTGCTAATAAGTACGTACCAGCATTTCATGTGGTTTTAAGTTACATTTCTCTAAGGATTAATTTTGATGAGCATCTTTTCATACAATTGTGTGCCACAAAAATATCTTCTTTGGTGGAGTTTCTGGATCTTTTGCTCATTTCTTACACTGGGTTTTTTATTTTCTTATTGTTTGATTTTTAGAATTTTAGAATTCTAAATACCAGTCCTATGTCAGAAGTGTGATTTATAAATATTTTCTTCAGCTCTGTGGTTTACCATTTTATTCTCATAATAGGTATTCCACAGAACAAAAGGCTTTAATTTTGATAATTAAAATTAGTTATTAATTAAAAATTAATCAATTTTTATCTTTTGCATCATGTCTCTGGTATGTTATGTAGGAATTTTGATTAACTGAAGATGATAGAGATTTTTACCTAGGATTTCTTCTAGAAGTTTCAGAGCTTTCCATTTTACATCTGGGCTTGACATTCATTTTGATTTAACTCTTGTGAAAGATGTGAGGTATGTGCTGAGGTTGATGTTTTTGTATATGGATGTCCAATTGTTCTAACATTTATTGAAAAAACTATCCTTTCTCCATTGAATTTCCCTTGCACTTTTCTCAAATATCAGTTTATTATTTGTTTGGGATCGATTACTGGGTTACTTGTACTATTCTATTGATTATATTTCTATATTTTCACCAACAACACATTGTTTTGATTACAGTAACTTGGTAATGAGTATTAAAATCAAGTAATATGAGTATTTCACGTTTGTTCTGAAGGGTAAATAACATGGAGAGTAACATTTAATGTTTTATATGGGCCAGGTCTGGAGCTACCCCACTTCACATCAGTGTCAAAACTCAATCGCATAGCAACATGTAACTACAAAGGATGCTGTTAAATGCCATTACTCTCTATGCAAGGAAAGAAGAGAAACCAAATTTGGTAAACAGCCAGCATTTCTGCAATAGAAATCAATACTTTTTTTCATTTTTAGTGACAATATAGTGAGAACAGACTGATTTTACTCCAACTCTACCTTTCCAATCTCATTTTTCATTAGTCCTTAAAGAAACTTTACTAAACAGTGATATATCTCTAAGTTCTATGATTATGCTTTATCTCTACCTAAAAATTCTATGTATCACTCATAGGCTCTGTTGATGCCACCTACTGAATGAGATATTTCTGAATTCCCAACAGTAAGTATTATCTCTCCTTTCTTGGACCTCTCTGATACTTTATATTAGTGGTGCTGTAATTATAATTTTCTTTCTTCATAATTATTTGTATACTCTTATGACTTCTACTAGGTTTATAGTCCTTGAAGAGAGTGGTCATAGCTTATAAATATGTTAAATTCAATTCTGTATGCCTAATATAAGAATTAAGTAAACATGTGTTTTATTGTTGATGGTTCAGCCAAATGGCCCTAACATTCTGGCAAATTAAATTGAAGTCAGCATCAGGCCAAAGCTCAAAGGAGAGAGCATCAAAATTCATACGGCATTTGGTCATGGTGACATGCTTCTATAAGGGCCAAAGTATTGCTTTCTAAATTATAACCCCTAAAACTGCCAAGGTTAAAAAGGGTGGCTGGAGGACAGAAGGGGAGAGAAATTATTTCCAAAGCCTAGACCTTCTGGTCATCTTCATGGCCACAATTATTAAAAGATCACCAGTTTGTCAATGCCAAGAGAAGGAAATCAATTCATACTTCTATTACTTTCTATTGTTCTTGTCCACCACAGCCCAGTCTGGGTTTTCCAAGGGACTTGGAGGAAAAGGAAAAGAAACAAAGAATGAAATAAGGGAGGTGACCCTGAGCCTGAGGTGTTGTGGAATATTCTTTGACCCATATAAATCAACTGACCGACTGAGTAATAGCTAAAACAGAAGCATTTTCTGGTTCAAGTCTCATTAATTAAATTAAAAATGCAATTCCAGTAATTAATTTAGTCTGCAGTAACCACAAGGCAGTCTCAGCATTTTTGCATCTAATTTCTGTTGTAGACAGAATTTCTGTCTGATTTTCTCCAGGTACCATTGTGTA
Organism: Eulemur rufifrons; assembly: GCF_041146395.1. Lineage (NCBI taxonomy): Eukaryota > Metazoa > Chordata > Mammalia > Primates > Lemuridae > Eulemur > Eulemur rufifrons. Next base: position 4,714,455 of record NC_090995.1, on the reverse strand, counting down.
GCATGATTGCTGTTTTTATTCTAGGCAAATGTTGTACTGATGACAAATAGCCACTACAAGTATATCTTTTTTCATCAATATTGTATTTCTTCCTTTATCACTAAGAAAAGTTGATGCATTTGTCAAAATGCACACACAGTATGTTGATGAATTTTCATATCTCAGAATTATCATGTTTCTCAAAATGTTATCATCCAGCTTCTAAAACCAGAAAGCTAAAGTCATTCTCCTTTCTTTATCACCTGAGCTTTAATTTAGTCAGCAAGTTCAATTGAGTATACCTCCTAGAGATTAGTCTTTTTCTCTATCCAATCATCATTGACCTATTTAGATCTCTTTATCCTGTTGCCTAGGTTACCACAATAGCTTCATAACTTACCCCATTTCCCCGAATCAATTAGTGACATGCACTCATTGCTACTGAATATCATCAACTCACTGTCCTCCTCAACGTTTCTGCAGAGGCCAACCATTGCCTTGTAGAATAAAATCCCAATTCCTAGTAAGCAAGTCCTTCAAAATTTTCTCCAGGCCTAATTAACCATAAGGGTTTTTGTTTGTTTTTTAACCTGGGTCCACAGATAATCTCAGAAAAGTACCAAATGTTGTATTTATATGTCATTTTCCTATGGGAAAAGTATCATTTTTCATCAACTATTCAAATGGTTGCTCAGACTCCCCCAAATTTAAGGTCTATTGTTCTACAATTTCATTTCCAGCTTGCCTGCAGAGCTTAATAACTCAGCAGGTTTTCCCATATTGTTCCAGCTTCCAGGAATGTCTTTATCCTCTTCCTTTATGTTTTAACTATACCTTCCCCTATTTAAAAAAAAATCCATAAAACAATATAACTTCTTAACTACTATATAATATTCATCCACAGTTAAGTACTTCTTGCTTCTTTTATGACTTTTCCTTTGAGCTACTACTATATTTCCTGGTAGGCTGCTTCTAAAATGGTTCCCAACAATGCCTGGCTCCTAGTATTCATGCCTCGTGCAGTCTCCTCCCTTTGAGTGTGAACTGAACTTAGTTACTTATATCTAACACATAGCATACAGCCAAAGTGATGGAATGTCACACCCAACATCAGGTTGGATGTTGTTATTTGTTGACAGGAGTGACTCTTCTGCTTGTGTATCACATAAATAATACGTGATTCTTAAAGGCAGGAACAATGTCTTCACCCACTGTTATATCACAGCGGTTGACATGTGGTGTTCAATAATAAATGTTGAACGTGAAAGGTGTCATCATACAGCTATGCAACACATGGGTTCGTGGTAGCCAGCCGTCCTGAATGGCTCTCTTCCACATAGTCCATCCGGCAGCCAGACACCTTCCGACTCTCGCTCCTCTGTTCCTCGGGGTCTTCAAGTCCTTTGCTGGATTGTCATAGTTCAATTGGTAGAAATTAAATAGAGAGGATATATTGGATTATGTGTGAGTTTTTTAGCGATCAGGATTTAAGGTGATGTATAACACTTCCAGCCAGTTTCCACTGGACAAATCTTCGTCATATGACCACCTAACAGCAGATCTAATATCTAACCAGAAATCTCATCCGGCCGTGTGCTCATGAGGAAAAGGGAAGCAGGGTTTTCGTTGAGTGTACTGAAATCTCTAACCAATTCTGGTTTCACATTTTGGTACTTGTCACCACATTGTCCGTCAGAACTATACTTGACAACCCTCCTATCAGCATTGAGAATCCCAATGTTCCTCATGATCTCATCAACCTTGGCATTATTCATGTCTTTAATAACTGTCATTCTAGAATATTAAACATGGAATTTCATGCTTTTTTAAGCTTGCACTTGATTTTACAAGAGTTTGAAATGTTTACTATTTATTGGTCATCTGTATTTGTGATTTCACATGGTCATGTTTGCACCTTTGATATGAAGCCACTCAGCTTTTTCTTAATCAGTATAACTAACTCTGCAAATTCAGTTCATTGTGTACATACATTACCCTTTTCTTTTCTTTTCCTTTTTCTTTATTCTGCATCTAGGGTAAAGATTTCCATAAGTACATTTACCATTTCTATGAACTCTCTTTCTACATAGCAGTTTAACTCCTTATTATTTTAAAAATTATATTAAAGTATCATTTTTACTCTAAGTTATTTTCATAATTCTGCCAATTCACTTCCATGTAATTACCATACAATCTCATCTATAATCTCTTGTTTATTAAAATAATCCTTTAATTTCTTGCAATTGAAAGCAATTATCTATCTTTTTTGTATAAGGATTTATTCAATCAATTTTGTTTTTCAGTTTTCTGAGGAAGTTGGGACAATGAATGATAACATTTGGGATCATATAAGTTTCTACATTTGTTGAACCCAACTGCATTTGGAAAAGTGCCATTAGATTAAGTTAGGCCTATCCCATTAGGCAGTGATTATGTTAGTTCTATCAGTTAATGAGTAAAGCTATTTTGGTGAGAGAAGACTCAGGCTATTTTAATAACCCACATCCTTCCTTTATAAAGTTACCATTACATTTGCTGCTGTTGACCCACAGTTGCAGAAAATGGCTCATAGGAGACCTTCTCTTGAGGATGGACAATTCTGAAGTCTGCACATCTCAAATTGGGCTAAAAACAAAACAATCTGGCATTCAGTTTTTACATACATGAGCTCAGCTTGACAGCTTAAAGTAAAACTATTATTCAAGTAGGTCATTGGATCTTGTTAGATATTTGTGTGAATAAAAACCTTTCAACATTGATATATCTGAATATTGTCAAATATGTCAAATATTGACATATTTGAATATTTAAGTATAACCTAATAGAAAAATATATACGAAAATCCTCTTTCTCTTGTTAAAGGTGATAAAGCAAAATTGTTTGACACACAGTTAAGCACGTAGACAATGATCACTCTTACCTCATACAAAGTTAATAGTCAAGATATTGGATATCATTACTCAAGGAAGTTTTCTGTATCAGTTATCTTAAAACGTAGTGGTTTGAAATAACAGTAATCATTGAATTTGCTCATAAATATGCAACTGGAGCAAATTCCAGAAAGGTGATGAACATTGCTCTGTGCAACACCAAGAGGGGAGGCTTAACCCCTGGGGAATGCCCTTCCAAGATGCACCTAGCTGGCCGGTTAGTTGGGGGGCTCGGCTAGGGCTGTGGTCCAGGAGGTCTTGGTGCTTCTCTGTGCAGGCCTCTCCATCGCTAGCTGCTCGTGCTTCCTCACAGCATGGTGGCTGGGCTCCAAGAGCAAGCACTGAAAAAAATCAGTCAGCAGTGGTATCGCTGTTCGTGTCATAGACTCGGAAATCACATAGCCTCACTTCTGCCATAGACAAAATCACACCCAGATTTAAGGCGAGGGAATATAGACCTTACCTCTTGACGGAAAAAATGGCAAAATCATGTTGCAAGAGAAGAATGTGAAATGGGAAATATTGTGGGCTATTTTGGGAAAATACTATCATCCGTGTTACTAAAATAATCTCATTAATAGCCTTGGTTTCACATCTATGTGACAGTGAAAACTGTCATTTGAAAATGCATCCATTGATATTTATTGTTCCAATTTTGTTTCTTTTCATATGTTTCTAGGAAAGGAGAAATTTCTTAAAGGAAAAACTAGGTTTTATGAAATCTCAATAAACACGGTGCTCGTGAAAGAATTAGTCAATCACATTTCCCTAGAGTCACTCACACAAGCAGATCATTATGAGAAAACATAAAATCTAGGTACAAACAAGATCAAGTAAAATGTTTTTCTGCTTTATTTGATATCTTTTTCCATTGTTTATTCATATATTTTATATCTTTATACTGTGATTTCTGTATGTTTTCTTGCTGTAACATTTGAAAGGATTTAATATCAATTAAGCCATAGAATATTTTTCTATTATTGAGCAGATATAATCAAATCATAATAAAAAAAGATAAAATGTCAGTAAAGGTTATGTTAAAAGAAGATCATGTTTTCATTGTCAGGAGGAGAAAAGTAAGTATTTATTGCCTTAAAACAAACAAAAAAGAGATTGAGAGATAGCCATACCTTAAGAGACAGAATTTAAGCTTCCTTATTTTTGTTGTTTATATATCCCTATAAACTGATGTATTTTATAATACCTACAAATACAGGATTATCATTTAAAGTGACAGATGATAATTAAGCCCCCCAAATGAGACCTCATTCTTCAAAATTAATTTTCTTAGGTTTCCTTTCTTTGGGAATTCTATTTTTGAGAATTTCTTAAATTTATTAGAAACCTAGAGCTCAGTATAACAATGGTATAACATAGAACTTATTTTCATAATTTATAAAAAATAAGTTAGGAATATTAAATTGGTACCATGTCTGAAACATGTTTAGTAAAATATAAATGAAACCAGTTTAATTGGATTGTTAACAAAATGTGTTTTAGGAAAAATCTTAAAAAATATAAACAATCTGGGAAATTTCATAGTCTATAGGATGAATATCTTGATTGATATATTTTACTTTTCCACCGATTTACTTATAGCATATGTGGGTAGGAAAACTCAGGTTATCAATTTAGTACATGGGCTTTCTGTCTAACCCAGAAACATAAAGAATATGGGATGTTAAGATTTTGTAATATTGTAGTGACATTTCACTTGTTCAAAGAATCTCAATTTTTTTGCAGTATAGCCAAAAACTTAGAAGTAGGCAGCCAAAATAGAACGTAAACCCATTGGAGAGCCTCCGAGTCATTCAATCACAGCCAATTTACCATGATTTCAGGCAACATCGTATCAAGCTAGATTAGAGCTCTCCAACACTAACAACAACAGCAACAAAAGTGTGTTTTCAGCAGCACAGGAGAATGTGGAGGGGATATACTGAGTGCTTTATATGTGTCAGGAATCCTGTTCCACATTGTTTAGCTGTTGTTCACTTAATTCACACAACAGCTGGGTTATATTACCCTCATTGGACAGGTGAAAACAGTGAGCCTCATTTAGTTTGAGTGACCCGCCTACCAGGAGAGATCCAGGGTACGGCTCTGGTCTGTCCAAGTCCAAGGTTCATTCTGTCTGCGCTGTCAGTATGCCATCCAGTTCCCCTGGGAAGACGAGAAGCGACTTCTGTGGCAGGTGCTCTGACCACGGGATGATCACAACCTGGCATCAAGAGAGAACCCAACACTGCAGAATTAGACCCTGAGAACAAAATGACAGTCTGAAACCATTTATATTTAAGGAAAAACTTTCCAGCTCAGCTCAAATGCCTCACTCTGTTACAACCCAGACGAATAACTATTACCGATAATATTTTCTCCCCAAAGAGTATGTAGTGGAATCCAGAAAGATTTTGCTATCTAAAATACATACTTACATACATTCTTTTTCTGCACTGATTAGATGGAAAATAGGCCAGGAGTCAGGTGACCTGGGCCCAAGGTCATTCGGTCACACCCATCCTTTGCAATCTGTCACCCTGTTGCTGAGCCCCAGCCACCGTCTCTCACTCCACCACTAATCTCATTTCTCCCTCCCAGACCTATTCCTTATTTTTAAAATACTGAGGGTTTTCATTGTTAGTTTTAGGCCTTAATTCAAAATGGCCATTTCATGGGTTAAAATAACTTCTATTTTTCTGTGAAAGTCTCATTAAATTAAGTATCCTTAACAAAAAAAAAAAAAAAATGAGTTGAGAGCTTCCACTTCGAGGAAGTTCCACAGTCAGAGAAAAGTATTTCATCCATTGTGCATTGCACATAGACTTTAGAGACAAACTTGTTTGTATTTTCAGAAATAAAAGCATTATTAATGCACTAATATGAGTCATATTTCTATCATTGTATATATTGTGTATGTAAATTAGCCATTCTTAAGACTTTTCCAAGTCATCAAATTTCACATGCCTTTCCCAAGTGACCCATTTTTACTCAATGTATTTACATTAAGACATTTCAAAGGGCATTAAGTTTTACTGAAGTGAACAAATTATTATTGTTATAATACATGTTACAAGTCAGAACTCAAAATGTGAATTTGCTATTTACACTGTTCCCTATTTAAAGATTAATCCAGATTAGGCATATGTAGCACATGACTGACTAGGCACACAACATTTATTTTTTTCATTAATGTGTACTAAATGTTATCACCCTCAAGGAAAAGGGCATTTATCGTATTTGTGCGAGGCAAACTCCACTCAAATCTGATCTTCTCCACCATTTGCCTCCCAGGACTCTGCAATACACTTTGCCCTTGAAGTCACTGGAAACCAATTTACCTGACTTCTGTCATTCTCATTTATTTTAATTGGATCTTGAACAAGGTTGGATTTTTTTAACTTTTTGTTCAGACTACGTAATGGGATGGTGGGAGGAAATTAACACTGCGGAAGTATATTCTGTGACAGGTACTAGGTTTTGTTTTGTTTGTTTGTTTATGTCTCAGATATTATCTCGTTAATTCTTCACAATAATTCTGTGAGAGTGTGTTAGGACAAGTTTGAATAAGAGGAAACTGAGTTTCAGGAAACTTATAAAACTTAAGAAACTTTCCCAAGTCTACATAGTTAGAAAAAAACAGTGCTGAGGATTTGAATTCATGAGTAGCTGTCCTAAGGCCAACATCCTTTCTATGATACTCTACCATTATGGTCTAAGTCAGTAAAAAAAACATATATAATTTTCTGTTTAAAAGAAGAAAGAAGGAATGAGAATTTAAAAATGTTATGAATTAGCAGTCAGACAATACAAATTAATTCTGTAAAACATATAATCAAAAATTTTCTAGCTATATTCAGTGTAAAACTATATTTCATGAAGTTTCCATTTACAATAAATAAAATGTATCTTATTTCATAATATTAATATTTATCAATGTACTTACCATGTTTGTCCTACTTTTAATTCATCTTACATAACTGCAACATAATTTTTTCAAAAAATTTAGATTATTAAAAGCCCCAAATCCTATAAATCTATTTGCAGTCCTTAATTATTAAAATGATATTTTTAACTGCTTTACCCTTGTAGAATTTTTTGAAAGCAGAATAATTGTCCTTATTTTAAATTGTTCAACTAACAGGAAAAAAAAGTTGATTATTTTCTTGGATGAGTTTGTCAAATTCTCTTTTGCACCATAATGAAACTGTTATCCTTATTTTTTTTCTCAATTTGCCACTCATTAATCATTCACTATTTTGTTGCTCAATATTGTCACATCATTCACTGCACTACTTTTCTCATTAGGCTCATCCAAATGATAAATTGCTCCCTGACTGGTTGAGCTTTTGGTCTTCCTTTTTTAACAAACCCTTCCATTTGATCTTTTATGTTTTTTCTAGTCGTTCCTGGAGGAAAAAAGTGGTCTTATCTCCTCCATGCTCCATGTCCTCAGTCCACATGGGTTTTTCTCTGGATTGTTCCCCTAAAGCAAAAATAAACAAAATTTCCTGCCATTTGAAACAGGAGATTCATTACCTTTAATTAGAGCGAACCATGGCTCACTAAGAACAGCCTATGCGCTGAGCAGAGCTGGTTCGAGGCTCAGGACCGCCTTGGCCAAGCAGCAGGGAACGAATTGCTTCGCAGTCTCTCTCCTTGGCCCGCAGAGTCACTGAAAGCCCAGCATTCAGGTGCTGAAGTAGACTGTTCAAAGGAATCTGTTGGTTCATGCAGAAAATGTGTGGTTGATGCCCAAATCTGTATCTCCCCGATCTTGGAGGACGACTCCTGCCAGCATCTTCTATAGGCATTTTTGCTCCTATCAGGTGCAGAGTTTCTTCAGAACTGAAAGGCTGCCTCTCAAAATGGGCTCTGATCCCCTCTTCATGGTCAATTCGGTCACTGGAAAATATCACTAACCACTTACTAACAACGCGGGAGTGGCGGAGTCAGTTATTGAGGAGAGTCTTGTAATACGTGTAGACTCAAATAAGTGACTGAGGCAAAAGTCCCAATTAATGGAGGTTTATTAAGCCAACGTTGAGGATGTGCCCCAGGAAAAAGCATGAACCACAGACAGAGCTGGGGTTGATTTTTTTCTGAATGGGAATCTGGAGGTTTTCAACATTTGAAGGCATACAGAAAGAAAAAACGCAGAGAGGGGGCAGTAGAGAGACAATGGTTACATTCTTGTGGGACCCAGGAAATTCTGCATTTTACATAAAACAAGGCAAATGTCAGAAGAGCAAAAGGGAGTGAAGGAAGCATTAATTATGTATTGTCCCTGGGTAGGAGGAAGAATGTTTGATTCTGTCTTGTCTCTGTCCTGTTACCTGTAACGATAAACTTGTAATTCATTATTAGCACGGAATCCAAGGAACAGACTTTAGTTTTAGGTGCTCGGCGTAGTTACAGTGGGCATGTCCTTGCTCATGGGAAGTCAGCAAGGAAGTTCCTTAATGAATGATCCGCAGGTGCCTGAGGCCTTTACCTTCTCTTTTATAAGGAGTTGGGGGTGGAGGGGGGGATCCCTGAGATTTTGATTTCCTTTTTACATAGGGCAATGGGAAATATGGGATTAGCACCAGAAGGTGTCAAAGACAGAGTTATGATTGTTAAGGGACAAAGGCTTCAAGGGAAACATGTTTCTTTCTTTAAAACCCGCAGCTCAGGGGCCATCCCACTCACCAGGTTTTGTCCCTTCTTCCAAGCATAGCTCAAGCTACACTTCCTGAAGGAACCGTCAGATCCTTCTTAACTGACATGATTATTGTCCCATCCCCTGTACTCTCTTGTCACACATTTCCCATTTCGATCAGAGGAAACCCTCTGCAGCATTGTTTTAGCTGTTCATGTGTCTGATTCACTCACTAGATCATAGAGGGACTATATCAAAATTGATTTTTTGGTGTAATCTCCCTTCACACCCACTGCAATACCTGCATGGAATAGAAACTCAATAAATGTTTTTCGAACTGACCTGAAGTATTAAAGCTTTTGTGATCCCTAACATCAAAGGTGTTTGCATCTAAATTCTGAGCTGTGCCCTATATAGGGGTGTCTGCAATCCCTACAGAAGAGTGTGTGTGTTTGTGTGTGTGTGTGTGTGTGTGTGTGAGCACAAATCTTTTATTTAAAACTTATTCTAATTCAATTTTAATGATTACATAGGTTGTCTAATAAAATAACAAGTGGAATTTTTTTAGTACATTTTACAGGGTACATAACCAAAATGAGCGTTCTACTTCAAAGAGTCCCCGTAGGGGGGACACAATTTATTCCATTTCACTGTCTTGGCTCAGAGCACTTTTGGAATAAAATTCCTCCTAGGAATTTGCCTTTAAAAAAAAAAAAAAGAATTTGCCTTTAGAATTTACTGTGGAAGAAAATTGTCAGTTTTATTACTTTGTAGTCGTAAGACATGTTCTCTTGTCCTGAACCTTTATTTTCTCTTCCTCTTTTCCCTTCCTCTATCCTAATTTTTTTGATGTAAGTTCTACCGTTTTCTCTTTATTCTCAATTGACAAAAAACTGCCACTGGAAGATGTAAAGACAGTAGGCTTAGCAAAGCCTCTGTGAAGCATGCAAGGTGTAGAATAGTAATTAGCAGTGTTAACGCTTGTGGGTCATTTATGACGCATCAAGCACCTTGATAAGTACTTTACGTGAATTAACTTATTTGTTCCTCACCAAAACCATTATGCAAGTGCCGTTATTATGTGCAATAAATGAGAGAAGGTAAGTTATTTCCCCCAGGTCTTACAGCTAGCTAAGTGGTAAAACAAGGGATTCAGATACTGCCAGGTTGACCTTAGGTCCCGAGCTCTGAGTAACTCCCCTAAGTAGTATAAATGGTTTCGGTGTAATTGGAGGCTAGTTGGCATTTCTGTTCCTTGTCACTGTGTGCTCAGGACTACTGGAGTACTCCAGTTTCAAGTCCCCCATCTTCTGTCTTTGGACAATGCTATTCATGGGCAAATTTTTTAGGCTTTTCACCCTTCTCTCAGTTCCTATGTTATACACAGTCTATGAGATGCTGGCTTTTTGGCTATTGGGCAATAAATGCTGTTGGAGACCAGAAAACGCCACCCCAAAATGTGCTGCTTGGGCATATTGATTTTTTTTTTTTTTTGAGCTGAAGACACTTGAAAAACAGCAAATACCTGGAGAGGCTTCCTCTGATCTTCTCTTATCTGCCTAAAGACAGAGTTCCCAAAAGGACCTCAATTGTCATAAATCCCCTCCCCAGGAGTTCCACCAACCAGGGTAGGTTGACTCTTACCACAGCAGAGAAGACAATAAGTCCACACCACACCCAGACAAGCTTTAGCACAAACTGTCCTATCTCCCATCCATTCTTCTAAGGGCCCATTTGCTTTTCCTCAAAATCATTTGCTCTCCCCTAAGTGGCCTATATCCCAGCTTTTTCCCATATTAAGATGGTATATAAGGCCGGGCGCGGTGGCTCACGCCTGTAATCCTAGCTCTCTGGGAGGCCGAGGTGGGCGGATCGTTTGAGCTCAGGAGTTCGAGACCAGCCTGAGCAAGAGCGAGACCCCATCTCTACTAAAAATAGAAAGAAATTATATGGACAGCTAAAAATATATATAGAAAAAATTAGCCGGGCATGGTGGTGCATGCCTGTAGTCCCAGCTACTCGGGAGGCTGAGACAGGCGGATCGCTTGAGCCCAGGAGTTTGAGGTTGCTGTGAGCTAGGCTGACACCACGGCACTCACTCTAGCCCGGGCAACAAAGTGAGACTCTGTCTCAAAAAAAAAAAAAAAAAAAAAGATGGTATATAAGCTCTCAAATCTCACCACTGTTTTGGGCATTCACTTTTTTTTTTCTTGTGATGCTCCTGTGCATATAATTATTAATAATTTAATAGATTTGTACACCTTTTCTCAATCTGCCTGTTGTTATTTTATTTCATAGAGCCAGCTATTGAACTTAGAATGGCAGAGGGAATGTCTGTCCTCCCCTGCAAGAGCAAATGCCCATTTGATCCTGTATTCTCTGGTGTGTATAGTCCTGTGCTGAAGGTGATCGGGCATCTGTAGCAAAATATATGGAAAGTATCTTCTTGGGAAAAAGATAACAGTCCCAGTGGTAAGCTGATTTATGCTGCCTCTCCTAATAACATTTCTTCCACATTCCTCAAAAAATGATGCCTGATTACAGCAGTGAGTTAAGAAGAGATATAAAATAGAGAATAGATTATAAAAAAAGAATTTTGGAGAAATTGGACTTCTTGTAACCTATATAAAGCTTGGTACACACATACACACACACAAACTCAGAGAGAGAGAAGGAGAGGGAAAGAGAGAGAGAGAAGAACGAGCACAGAGAAATAGAAAAACAACAGAAAAAAGCCAAAATTATTTCTATGCACTTAGAAGAGACAGTCCCAAAATTTCATAAAGAGAAAATCATTCAGAGCAGAAGGAGTCAAAGATAGAACCTGCTGCCAATGATTCACAAGCAGCATGGGTCTAAAAAAAATATAAAATGCATGACAATGCATAGCAAATCAAAGCCCATAAAGATCTAGTTCCAGGATCCCTGAGAGCTTGCCCTAGTCAGCCAGCTGAAGAGCCAGCGCTAGGTCCTAGTACAGAGAGTTTGTTAGTTCATTAACCAGATAAACTTATAGAAGCTTCTTGAAGTTAACTGTGCATATACATAGTGTTCACTTTTATATGCATGTGGAATATTGATATTAGAAATTATAGGGATTGGTGCAACTACCATCTCAATAAGAAAGTTTCTCTCTCTCCTACAAAACGTTTGAGGACCTGAAGTTTGGGGCAGGTTTGAAGGTTTCACATTCATCAGGGATCTAATTACAGATATGAAGGACTTAACAGTTAAATATGACTGTACTTACAGAATGTCCCCGTATTCAACCCATTTATATGTTTCACAGTTTATGTGAAACATTTTATATTGAGATTTAAATATTCTCAAGATATCAGTACACAGAGATCTGTTAGAATTAGTTCACTACTAAGAAACTATAATTAACTCACCTTCCATCTTTCGCGCTCCCATTCTCAGCAGAGAATGCAGTTTCCACCACGCCGTTTCTACCTGATAGTCAGGATGATCAGTTCAGCTCCAGCTATCACACCCGCGTGCCAGCAAAGGGTGCACTCTCTCCTTTTATACACACGGACTGGAAGTTAACGTGACAAATCTCCATATATTCCAACAGCCAGATACAGTTCTGCGGTCACAACCTGTGGGTTTGAGCAGATGGACAAAGTCATTTTTATTCCAGATTTTTATCTACTTAAGTGAAGCTCTAGAGGAAGGATAGATATGGAGGAACAACCAGAAATTTCTGCTACAAACCACTTAAATATTTGTATGTGTATAAGGACACACAGATAGATAAATACATAGTTATCCAGATAGATATTGCTAATGAGTAAAGAGAACATCCATATAGGCAGATAACTAACAGTTACTACTACACAACCATGGTGTGTGTGTATTTATGTGTGTATATATGTCGGTGTGTGTGTATAAAATTATCGATCCCTTACTAATGTTTCTGGTACTATTCTAAGTTTTATTTTATTTAACTCCAAAATATATTCAAGTTTGAGATGAGAAAACTGAGGATTTGAAAAATTAAGAATTCACTGAAAACCTTTCAACTTGGCTGGCTTAAAGATTTGTGTGCTTTATTAGGATATCTAGATGGATGCATGTGTAGAATTTGAATGGACTGATAGATGATTATGTGGGATGGATAGGTAGGTAGGTGGGTAGATAGATGACTGATAGATAGATGTATTAGTACTTAACACACTTAAATATTGTTTTCGTTTCCTAGGGTTACTGTAACAAAGTACCACAAACTGGGTGGCTTAAAACAACAGAAATTTATCTCTAACAGTTCTAAAGGTTAGAGGTTCAAAATCAAGGCACCATCAAGGTTGATTCCTTCTGGAGACTGTGAGGAAGATTGTCCTGCCTGTCTCTCCCCTAGCTTCTGGCGGTCCTTGGCATTCCTTGGCTTGCTGATGCATCACTCCAATCTCTGCCTCCGTCGTCACGTGGCCTCTTTCCTGTGAGTGGATTCAATTAAACATCCAGACTTCCTCTATTCCAGGGCCTAGGGAACAGGTACTGTCTTGTAATGTAAAATCACCTATAAAAAAAGAAAGGGAATTTAACATTTGGATAATCAAGGAAAAAAGATCCCTTTAGATCTATTTGTAACAACTTCACAATCTCTAATTTGGTTTCTTTCAATATAAACCAAAATATGCCTACATCTTGAAATGTATTGGATGAGAAATAGTTAAATAACAGATTAATGCTTAATCAAAAGCTAGATCATAGTTTTGGGAACAATCAATGTAACTGCTATGTCTATCAAGAAAGGACAACTTGAAAAAACCCTGTAATTTTCTAGCAATGGTACTACATTTTCAGTCTTTGAAGCTCAATTCAAATATGAAATCCAAACAAAGCCCAGCAGATATCAAAACCCAGATATGTAGCAGCTGATATAACTTAAGCTAAAATTATATTTGAGAAATCACATGATACATGGTTGTTTGGATGAAGAGAAACTTTATAGGATATAATGTTGAAATTCATTGTGAAGAGTGGATAACAACATAGTTATATTTTTTTAAAAGAAAAGGATTTAAGCAAGGTTTATCTGTCAGTTGTATATACAACAGATCAGATGGAGGAGACTAGAATTCAAGAGAACACATCGGAAGCTCTGATTCATCTCTGTGTGAGCTGATGAAATTGTGGATTAAGGTGTGGACCATAAAAATAAAGTGAAAAAACTTGGATGAGAGCTATCTTGAAAGAAAAATTCATAAAATGTCGTGACTAACTGGATCTTACAAAGAAAGATTTAGATGAGTCACATATCATTCAAAATTTGGAGACTGGATAACAACTTGAGTCAAAACTGAGAGGTAAGAGTTTTTTAATAAATACAGTTAACCAAAATGTCATCATACTGTGAAGAAGAATAATCTATAATGTGTTGTCTTCCTCTCCATTAGAGCTTGGAAATAAATAGGAGAATGTCAGCTCACACTGTTTTCCTTCTATCTTTAGGTGTCTAAACACAGCCTATAGCCTCCTGCCATGCTCCCTCGATTACTCACGCCTGTTTTGCTCTGGTCTATGTCATCCTCCCTAATGGAATTTCAGGACAAATGTACAGCACCAAGTGCCCCTAACTGACATTTTTTCACAGATCCCACTGTACTTTCCAATCATATTTTTTCAACTTAATATTTTAAAGTATATAAAAGATCAATGAAAAAAAGTTACAGAAATTATATAATGGGCAGCGACATAATTTATCAAAGAAAAGATACCACAAATATGCTTTGTCCTCTGATGCTAAATGACCGATGGGGACTTTAGGAATCTTATCATACAATTTAAATTTTCTGTTCATGCTTTTATAATTTTTTCATTTAGGTAAGTTGACTATGCTTTAGTGATTATGCAAAAGGCATACTTTTAAAATTCCCAGATCTTATTTCAAGAGTTGTTACATTTGGTTCTCTTTTTACTGAGACAGATTTGACAGCCACATATTAGCAATGACTAGGGGAAATCTGGTTAGTAAATTCCCTTGTTTAACATAAAACAATGTATTCCAAATATCCTAGGAGTGTCTTAATAAATAGTAGAAAACATAATTTATATAGATACTTTTGGATTTTCCCATACTTCAGGTTCATGGTTTCAGGGGGTTTATGCAGTTCATTTAAACTATTTTTTTAAAACTTGATACATGTTATGCTATAGTAATCAACATAGTTAACTTTTACAGTTTTAGTAAAATATTGAAAAATTAAAATAAGCAATGATATTTTCGACAAAATATTATCAACTCTTTTAAGGAAACAAATCTAGTATTTTGATTGAAACATTTAGTTTTAGAGACTTTGGAGGTAGATTTAAGATTATCAAGTATTAGGTATTCTTTGAGATAAATTAGAGATGAAATAATTGTAATTACTTGCAACTTGTACTAGCCTGGGCAAGTCGGCAGAGTTCATTGTGAGAAGCAAAGTATTTGATTAAAACACCTCAGAGCAAACACAATGCATCAGTGCCCGTAAGTACTCATAACAGCTCAGCTTAGTTTATACTTTAAATATTAAAGAGAGTTTATTTTAAATTATATTGTAAAGCAAGAAAACTCTCTTTCATAGGGTTTGTTTCTTTAGTATTATCTTGTATTTATTTGAAAAAAAAAAACATGTGGCACACTAGCTAATTCATATACTGCTATATTTTAATATTGATAACCCAACAAACTAGACCACGGAGAATTTAGGACATATTATTTTTGACTTCGACAACTTATCGAATACAAGAATGCTGTCTAAATCAATGAATAGTTGCTTGAAGCAAAAACCAAGGACTGTTAACACCTGATTGATAATCTGGCCCAGATCCGTAAGTGTTTTGAAAAACAGCTTGTTCCCTTTTAGTAATATTATAAATATGGTATGACAAACAATTAGTCTAGAGATACTACTTTATGGAGAAGGATGAAGTTGATAGAAAACCGTTTTCTTTTTTCATCAAGCCTAACAGCATATACAAATGAGGTGAGCCACAAATAATTATTTCCAGATGCCTGTGTATTCTTAGTATTCAAAGTCTATGTGAGATTTGGAGAGTATAAAAAACTGTATGTGGCTATAGGTATTGATATAGATGGATGCAGATTTGCATATGTCTGTATCCATTTATCTATCTATCAAGCTGCCTTGAAAGTTTACGACCTTACTTGAAGAATAGCTTTTGGTACGTTGTGAATTCCTAATGCTAATGAACAGATGGGATTGATTGCTCGCTCAGTGTGAATCAGGAAGAAAGCGCCCGCAGATATTCCTGCCTGGTATGGAACAGCCATTCCAGCCCAATAGCCCAGGCTTATCAGGGGGAAAGAACCAGGGTGATGCACACAAGGCAAAGTTTGTGCAAAAGAAGTGAAATCAGCCTACTGATGGCTTGATTACTGAAAGGCAAATATCACTTATGGAGGGAGATGCTTTTAAATGAACTGAAAAAGAGAGACATACTGGTCTCATTAGGCCTCAATGAAGAAGTTTGTTTTATTGGAGACGCCCAGGAGTAATTTATGTTCTAGGAAGCCTTTCTTACATGAAGTCAGTCCCCCTTTTATTTTTATTTATTTATTTATTTATTTAAGAGATGGGGGCCTTGCTCTTGCTCAAGCTGGTCTCAAACTCCTGAGCTCAAGCAATCCTCCCGCCTCGGCCTCCCAGAGTGCTAGGATTACAGGCATGAGCCACCTTGCCTGGCCTTCTCTTTTATTGTTAGACTCACTACATTGCCTAAGAAAGAAATGTACTAGTCAAATGGCAAATCAGAATCAAATACCCATACAATCCACAGTGGGACAAATTATTTAAATACCTACAAATGTAGTAAATAGGCTGCTTGGAAATCTTATTCTGGTGTACTTAACCTCTGAGGAAGATAAGCAAATTATTATGGTGAAATAATGAAGGACAGAAAGATCTTAATTGTCATCTGAGGATGGTTAGAAGAATGGACTGTTGACTCATTTCGGTGTACATTTTTAGAGCACTTCAGGTGCTTAGAAATGCATGGTGTGTGTAAGCCATTATTCAGTTAATGAGATGCTAAACCACAATTTGCGTTGAAATTGTCCAGTGTTGCTTTTCATTAAAAAGATAATGACTCAGAAGATATTTTAGATGTTGCTACAAGATGCAGTTTTCATTCCATTTTGATTTAGCAAATTGGGTCACATTGTATTACAAGATAATCTGTCCCATAATATGCCGGTGTTACTTGATTTTGCAACACTGAAATGATGAAACGTGATAGCGCCTTTGTACTTGGCATGCAATCTCAGCACAGTGCCGTGCTGAAGCAAGCCAGCTTACCTTTATATGATAACCTAAATTTTGCTTTAAGGCACTTTTGTGTATATTAAACTGTGCTCTTGGAAGCCAAAACATCTGCAACGATTCAACATGCTAAAGCAGAAAATGTAACGAAGTCTGATGGGTTAGAGCTCTTATACTGTGTATTTCTTGGATTTGTTGGCATTGCAAACTAGCTGAGGGTGTGATCTCCATAAAACTCATTAGCTAGAGGTAGGAAGCACCTGGCAGTTGCTGACGTGCTACTGGTGACTCCAAAAGTAACAGACTTTCTTTGGATGCATATATAACCCGGCTTCAGGGCAATTTTCTAACCGCCAGGTCCCCTGGTACCAATCTCTACCTAGAGTCTAGATCTCTCAATTTCCCTCCCAGTACAAAGTTGTAAGACTACCACGGAGAAAAGACAATTCATAAATGTTCTACTACAATCAGAATTCCCAACACTGACGAAAGTGTTGTAAAATTGGTCAACACTATTTTTTTTGGTAGTGAAAACTGCCTTACAGAAATAAGTTGAGAAATACGTGTCTCGGCAGGGGTTGGCAAATTTTTCTGTGAAAAGGCAAATAGCAAATATTTTCAGCTTTATAGGCTCAACTATTTTTTTTCCCTTTGAAAGCAGCCATAGACAATATATAAATGAATGCGTCTGGTTGTGCTACAATAAAACTTTACTTATAAAAACAGGCAGTGACCCACAGCCTGTAGTTTGCTGGCTTGTTCTTTAAGGTTATGTCAAAGTTATTGTTTTGATCCACTGATCCTATTGCTAGGTATGTACCCTAAGTCAGATATTTGTAAGAATAATTTTCTAAAAAAATATTTGTGCCCTAGTGTTCACTGCAATGTTAACCATAATGGTAAAATTGTAATTGCCTTGTAAAGGAAACAGTCAAGTGCATTAACTAGAGGTGACATTATGCATCTGCCTAAACATAATTATTAAAAACGTAAATAATATTGAAATATCTTTGTGATATAAGATTAAGTGAAAAATCTAGGCTACAAAAATTTGCATACATTAGAACAGAAATTAAACAGGAATGTAGACAACAAAAACATCTTAAAAGGTCAGAATGTAAGTAAAAGTTAAATTGTTCAAAAGGTATACATTTAAGACAGAGGGAAATCACTGGGGCATACCCATGCATTAAATCAACAGCCTCTTCTTAAGCCTCTTTTATGTGAAAGTCATTGTGTTGGCATCAGGTTGCAGAAATAAGTGACAGCCCTCCCCTGAAAGCACCTTGCAAACAAGGGAATATAAAGGAGAGGATGAATTCAGGACGCATCTGCCAGTGGACAATGAAGAAGGAGATTCCAAGGGAGTGGTAAAGGCAGGAAGATCAGAAGAATCTTCCATAAAGGAAGTGAGCAGTTTAGTGGGGAGAGAAGAGGCCAAACGGGCCAGATCATGGAGAGCTTGACGTGACGTGCTAAGGAGATTAGACTTTATCCAGAAAGCAATATGAGTAAGTAGCCTGCATTAAAGGGATTTAAATTCCAAGTCAAATAATCCCTTAAAAAACAGTTTGGTAATCATATGAAGGTAAAGTAAAGCAAGGACAAGAGATGGGAAACAATTATGAGAAATACTGCAAACAAATGGCATCAGAGAATCAGTTTTGAATCCTGGATCCTCATCTTACCAATTGTGTGAACTTCAGCAAGTTTATTAGCTTTTCTAAGTCTCTTGCCCATTATTTGTATAGTGAGCATAGTAATACCCTCCTTGACATAGTGTTATAAAAATTATGCAAAATAATCTTTATAAAATCACTAGCACAATGCATGTTTTAAAGAATAAACATATACTTGGAAGCTGTTATTTATTGTAATAATACTGGTTAGAAGTATTGGAGGCCTAAATAAAATGAATTTGTGAATAATGGAGAAAAAGAAAGTATAGAAAGATTAAGACCCTCAAATACGTAAAGGAAAAAGAGATATCAAAAATAACCTTTTGGAGGAGTATATCATTAATCTAGTGCAGAATTAAAGAAAAGAAGCCAATTTTAGAGTTAGAGGGATAAGAATGTAGATACCATTGGAAAATCATTGAAATAATTGAGGTATAAAAATATTGGAGCCTGACTCAACACTGAAGTGAAAATGTGAAAAATGTGATTTCATTGGCGTTTGCTCACACAGAAAGTGAAAGACATCGTGCTGTGGTGAGCAGGGCTTATAGGTGTGGGAAAACATGAAAAGAAGAAGGAAGAGGAGAAAATATATCCAAATGTATGACTTGAGTAGAGCAGTAGAGATCTGGCCTGCCATTGTTTGTATACGGGCCCTTGGAGACAACTTTCTATTCATTCACTAGTGTGAAATCCATTTTGGCATGAAAGATACAGCTATCATTGATGTTAAACTCTTCATATTTTCTAAGGAATTCAAAGGCACCGGAAAATCAAGGAAATAAATTACTAATAACAGATGCAATTTGATCCTAATTTGTTGATGATATTATTGATTGGCAATGCTAGTTCCCTCCCAGATTTCAATTTTGTTCCCTTTAGTAGCTGCCCGAGCAGAGATGGCATGTGGGCACATCTGCAGCCCCTCCTTCTAGTTAGTTCTTTGTCCTATCTAATCTGGATGCCTCTCCATGTTCCTCATCATGGTGCACTATTTTTTCGTTCAGTGAGTAATTGCTCTGTGAATAGCTTGCTGACTTCAAGTTCTTGTCTATGACATGGTAGCAAGTCAAAGAGGCTTCTGAATCTGCAAACAAATTATACCTATGGCTTTACCTCAGTCAGGAGCTCATGCCTGATGAAAGCTAATTGGTTTACTAAGCCAAACACTCATCTTCCTTTTTATTAACCCATGCTAACTTTTTTCCATACCATTCTATACTTACTTAAATGCGCCCCAATTTTTTTTTTTTTTTACAATCATTTAATCCAATATATTTCCTCTCACTAGAGCTACGGTTTTCCTCTTATGGTCTTAATACCTATTGAGCTCCTGCCCATAAGAAGAACACATCTGCTGCATTTTGTTCAATTTGATATTTATATTGAATTTTAGCAAATGAATTTGTCCAAATTGAAAAAAAAAAAAGTGATTCCAGATAGTTGTGTATAGTTGTGTCTATCAAATTATCTAGTTATAAATGAATAAAGTTCATGTGTGAAATTGAAAAATACAATTAGGCACTTATACATCTCTTTGCAATTAAAGAAGAAAAGATAGGAAGGTTCTTAAAAGACAGTCTTAATGCATATCTGCCCATAAGTTATATAATATTATATTAAATCATGTTATTTGACAGAGACATCACCTCAACAACATCTCCATCAGAATGTCCCTACAAGGATCAATTAACAAAGAAATCTGACTTCTAGATATATATTATCTTAGTTATTTTAAATATTAAAATCATACTTTGTAGACACCATAATTTTTATTAGACTATCATTTTAGCTTAATGAAATAGGATTAAATATACCATTAATCCAAAAGTATGACATTATGAAGTGATCAAATGTTAAGAAGCTGTATTAAGCTTTCTATCCAGTGTGAATTATATCTATAAAATGATATTTTGGTCATTTAGGACCAGAAAGCAGACCTAAATAGCATAGAGCCTGTAATAAATTATGGCTGAAATGGGGAATTCTGAACAATGGAGCAAAATAGAACAGTAAAATATGTATTTCATGATTGACAGGAAATCAATGAAGAATAGACTTGGCCATTTGGCAGCATGCTGAACAAGTATAAATTTTAGTAGAAACAGTACAATGTTAACTTTATTCATTTCACAAATTATATGTCATTTATTTAATTACATTAATTCAACATCTATTTCACACAAAATACTATGCTAGTTATTGAGTAGGAAAAGAAATATTTTCTCTACAGTAGAGGCAGGAATGTTCACAAATAAAATACAGATGTTGACAAAGAGCAGAACAAAGAGAGTTGAATATGTTCTAAAAATATGTCCTAATGTGGTCAGTTTCACAGTTTCAAAATAGAGCATAGACATGGTGGTGTCTTGGAAAGTGGCAAGATGGCTTTGCAACTGACGTTTGAGCCCCAGACTCATGACTTAAATTTCCCTGGCAATGGTGACAACCAAGGGCATAGCCAACAAGAGGAGGGTTTTTTGGGAGATCAGAACTCACCCACAATTATAGCTTTTTAGTTGCTTGACTCCAATTATTACATACTGGTGAACTATCAGTTAAGATTTGCAGTTTTATGTCCATATTAACTCTGGAAACTCATATTTTCCTCAAACTCAAGGAAAGGGAGAACCTGTCCTACTGAAAAAGCAAGTCCTTACCATTCAGGAGCTTAACAAGTGATGATTTTCCTCCATGACCTTAATGATAATGTAGATTCAGGGTCAGAGGAATAAATGTCTTAAATGGAGAGCAAGGACGACGTCCATCAGGCCAAAACTGGAGTTGAGTAATAAGCAGGCCAGGGCAGCATTGATAGCAAACCTGAGAGAGAAGTCTATCAGCCCAAGTCGATGGTCCTCATTTCCTTCAGTGGATGAAGCCACTAGAATGGTACTAGAGCCACCAAAACAGTGAGGCTTCATCTGGTCAACTCTGCAAGAAGAGAACATTAATAGAACTCAAGGATATTAGTCAGCTATTGTTGGACTATGCTTAAAAGAGAGAGCCAAAGACATGAGAGCCTCAATAATCCTATTGTTGGATATTCATATTTAATTTTTTTTCTGTGCTCCTTAAAATACGAGTTGGGAAACCCCATGTTATATCAGCAGGAACAATTGTATTAGCATCTCACTTTTTTTCCTATGTGTCTCTGAAGGAATCCCAAAAATCATAAAGCCAACGATCCATTTCTCTATCTCTAAATAAAATCAACTAAATCATTTCAAACAAAATGTAAATGTATTCAAAAAAGACCCCCAAGTAAACCATCCCATCCTAAGCAACTATGACTTCATGTAATAGAAACTTAATAAATGTTGAATGGTAAACTGAACACATTCTTCAACAAACGTCAACATCAGAAAACGTTTCCTCATTGTTACTCTGGGTCCTTCCTATTTTACTTCCTCTTATTATGATCTTGGCAAATGTGGAGAATATCCAGCCATTCATCTCTGTACTGTACATGTTCTGTACATGAAGACTATTATAAAGTTTCCTGCATGATCCTCAAACCCACTTAGCCTTCTCCTCTGCGGGCTAAGTAATTCATCTTCCTTTTTTGTTTCAGTCCTGAGTTTCTTGCATTAGCCAGGAGGAGAAATGCTAAAGTCACAGGGGATGTTTAACTCAACATTGCTCTAGTATGTTAGGAGTGATGAGAAAACGGCAGTGGGCGTGGAGATGCCACTACTAATACATGATAAATCATGGAAACTTTCAATGAAATTGCTAACTTCTGAATAAGTCTGAAATTTCTGTAAGACACAGGAAATATGATTCTCAATGAGGGACAACAAAAGCTTTTATTCTTAGTCTATATTCTTTACATCTATGTGCCCCTGTTGTACATTTCCCCAGAAATCCTAGAATTTTCCTGTTTAATACCCATTAACTAGGTTCAATTTATAAAATGAAAAATGCCTTGGAGTCTTCTCTGTACAAGTAGATTCTACTCTGAAGATTAAAGAAAAGAAAAATGGTTCATAAATTCCTAATGGCCCCAGAGGAAAAAAATTCTTGAACTCCATTCAGAGAAGTTAAATATAAAGAATGCAAGCTATTTATCAGCCTGGCACTCACATTCCAAGGAGTGACACAAAGTTTTCAGTTGTGAAAAAGTTTGCTACAGAATTTTGCCCAACATTCAATTCCTGTGTAATATAACAGAAGGGCGTCCTGAGTCAGATTCTGTCATGGAGCAGAAGCTTCAACAGAAGTTAAATGTCTTTGCCTACAGGAGACAGAATAAACTGCTGACATTGTCGAACTGATTCCAAAGTTGACACAAGAAGGTTGGGCGTCTACAACTTGATCTCTGCTGTTTTCATGAAAAAGTGACGCTGTCACGTTAGAACTTCACTGGACAATTCTTCAAATCTTAAGGCTTTAACCTATAATGGTCTGAAGGGATTACTTCACTTCTAAATATTTTATTTGAAACAAATGTAATATGCATAGCAACCTTCTATCCCTTTCAGACGTATCATATAAAGATTTCTTGCCTTAAAACTTAGAAATGTCACTCAGGAGACCTGTCATTATCACCAGGAAATACACATAATAGAACTCTATCGTGTTTCTCAACCGAAGTTCTTAATAGTACTCTATTGACCCAAATGGTATGTATGTGTCTCAATTTTAATTTTATGTCTTAATATACAGCCTGATTTAATGAACCAGACTCTACCGAGGTTTTGAGGAAAGGAGGTGGCAGGGTGAACCTCAAATTTTGCAATATTGTTACTAGTGAGAATGAATAACTGGTTTCCTGCAAAGCATGTTTTCTCTAGGGAATGCACTCACTCTGGTTAATCAACTGGCAAACAAGACACCTAGGGTTATCTCCTTAGCACCCTATCGCCCCATCAATAATGTACAGACTGTCATTAAGAAGTCATTTCTCCCTTCTGGGCTGAATTTTGAGAGGTGCATCATGTGGGAAAAATTGGAGCTATGGTGTGAAGACTATAGGTCACACTGTAATCCCAGATACATGGTGCTCTGTTTTACAGACAGTCCATCAAGATATGTTCCAAGGCATGCACCAGTGCATATAAAAATATATAGGCTGAGACCACCAAACTCATTTCATTAAGACCTTTCAAGGTTAACATTATAATCATGCTTCAGGGCATAAACTTAGCACCAGCTGAGCTCAGGAAGACATTTTGCTTCTGTGGAAGACTGTTCCCACTGGGTCAGTTGCATTGTACATATGTATTGTCTTTTGCAATTATTTCGTTTTGTCATGCCACAGTGCCTTTCCTGTCCTTTTTTTTTTTAATCTTACCAAGAAGGCTCAAATCACCAAGCAATACTAATTTTATAATTTTAAATAATTCCAATCTGAGACTTTATGTTTTCTCCCTTTTTTTTGTAGTTATTGTTTTCTAAATTTCCTTAATAATTAACTTTTTTTTGTCTACTAACTAATGTCCATGAGAACTATATACAAGTCCCTGAATAACATTGTTTTGTTCAACAACATTTAGTTATAATGTTGATGAGGAAAACAAAATAGAATCCTGGCCGGGACCACACTCCGCATGGAGCTTACATGTTCTCCCCGTGTCTGCAGGGGTTTTCTCCTCCCACATCTCAGAGATGTGCAGGTTGGGTGAATGGACGTGTCTACATGGTCCCCGTCTGAGTGGGTGTGTGCGACAGCACCCTGTGACGGATGGGCCCTGGCCACCCATGACCTTGAACTGGAATCATTGGTAAATAATTACCTTACTTGTTTTGATTAATCTTTCTTAAATGTACGTATAGCTCACATTTATTTCACTGTTTGATATTAGCAGTATTTTGGTCTTTAGACGTTTGGTGATGCTTTTGTGAGCAGAATTATGCTATAGGAACTTAACTCTTGTTTATATCAATTAGCCTATGGTAAAATCGGTTTTGTTATATATCATTTCACTTTAAATCACAGTTTCCAAGAAGTTATGGATGCTGGTTTGTGAGGACTTACAGTATTAGGATTCACTATTACCATGTAATAGTAGAATATCTGTTTGACTACGGACACCAGAAGTGCCGTCGGTGGCAGTGTTGGAACTTAACAGCTTCTACTGTCTAGAGTTGTGCCTCATGTTTAGCACCAAATGCTGTAGTGGATTCCTGAGGGTTCTGGTCACTCACCTTTTCCACAGCACAGAAATGATCCTGTCACCAGCTCCTGCTGGTGGCACCTTGCTCACAGTGCCAGCAAAGCAGTCCTTCTTGAATGCACATACTTCAAACATTCAACTCTCGTACATTACGGAAGTATTAAGGCAGAGACGGGAGGAAACAGAGATCGGGTCTCCATAAACAACAGGACAGGAGAAAGAAGGAACACGAGCACTATCAGCTTGCCACACTGCCATGGCTCTTTTAGTAGGATTTGTCTGCAATGTCTTGCCCCGACCTTCCCCCTTTTGATAGGGAGTCTCTTTCAACTCAGTGTAGGACCTGAAGATTATGAGAGAAACTCTGAGAAAGTGTGAACCATTGTCAAGCAGTGATTTCTCACCTTCCAGTAATACTATCGCTGACAAGGCACAGCCCTGACATTTGATTGTTAGTCGTACAGGGAATATCATCTAGAGCCCCACAACCTGCCCTTGTGTTTTGACCAACTTGCAAAGTCACCTGGAACAGCATAGTTAATGACTTTTCAGCAACATTCTATCTGCTGAGCAGTAAAGCACTGACCCAAACTGGCTGGGTTCAAAACCCACCTCTCCCATCTCATTAGACAATTACTTAACTTCCCTCTGCTTCAGTTCCCAGTTCTAGCCCCTGCTGGATTTGGAGATGACCCACAGGGTCAGTGTAAGGATTGCACGAGTTAATTCAGAACAGGGCCTGACATATAGTAGAGACCCAGTAAGTATTTATTGAATAAGCAAATGTAAAGTATATAGGTGTATCCCTGGCCCATATTAAAGACTCAATTATTTTGTTATTGCTTTTATCATTACTTTATATCAGAAATATTGGCCTCCTTTGGGGACAGAACCAAGAAAAACTGTCTCTCTTCTTAACAAACTTCATCTTAGGCAGTGACTTTGTCATGCATGCCAAGAATCCTAGAATTTCAGAGTGGGAAGGCACCTTTAGGGGGAGAATGTCAAATTGCCTAGGACTAATTTACTTAAAATCAATTGGCATAATGATCAATTTGCCTAATGACACATTCATCTAAAATGTTCATTTATCAAATATACTTTTCATCTGTGCTAAAATAGTGTTAGCTCAGAGGCATTTTTATAAACTTTCACCGTGACTATTTTGCCTGCTTTTGAGGGTTTCCAAGGCTTTTCACCCATTAAGACTAAATGTTTAAAGTGTTATAAAATGTATTTTAAAAAATCAAAACACGAAATCTCAAAAATGCCTAGAGTAGCATCTTCCTATATATGAAAAGCTATGTGTAGGACAGATTTTTATTAGCAATATGATTATTAGGCTAATGGGTGTTTCGGGGGATAGGATATTAGGAGAATGGGTTTTAGGTGAACTGACCTCAAACCCCCTTAAGGATTGGGGTGTGAAAGCAGTGTCCTCAGTTTGTGCCGGTGTCATTTTGCTGACTTCTCTCTGTGACTGGGTTCAGCTGTGTTGCTGTCTCCTGCCAGAGCCACTGTGACAGCTTTCGACTTCAGATCCGTGACAAATTCTCAGACTGGAAGCCCACCTTGATGGACTCTAGGACACAGCCGCAAGAGTCTGTGTTCTGCACAGACTTGATGAGGCTGCGGAAACCCATCTTGCCCTGTCTATGAACAAACAATGTTACACGTTATTTAATATAGCAGCTTCTTTCCATTTTACCTAACTCTTGATAATGCATATTTTAAAACACTCATTTCCTTTCATAAAAGGAATATTTATCATCAATTCTCCTTTAGAAAATAGAAAAGATAATTAAGAGGCAGGTGGGTGGGGAGTTTGCCTAAGAAACGTTAAGTACGGGAGAATAATCAAAAGGCACAGGGACGTGTACGATTTCTCCACAAAGGGACCCTGAGATATTTACATGTGAACTCACAATAGCTCTTCTAAAATGGGGGCCAACATGCAAAAACTTTTCTCTGGAATCAGTTTTGTTCTCATTGATTCCAGCTCTTATGGGGAAGAGTCAATTCTCTGCTGTTGCTACTTTAAAAAAATTCTTGTCCAATTGTGTAAGTACTAAAAATGCTAAGAACTTTTGTTTAAGGAAAATGTTTAAATTTTCCTGAAGTCAAAGAATGGTATAGAACTGCTAGGTGCCCGGCGTTTGCTTAAAGCTCTGCCTGCCTGTACGATGATGTGAGTGTCTGTCCCTTCACGTTGAAACTAGTAGTGTGGAAACTGACATCTGCCCACCAGTAACGGTGTCATACCTCACTGCCACTCCAACTGCTCGCAGTCCGGCGCAGCCTGCCACCCCGAGCTCCAGCCAGCTGTCAGGACCGTCACAGCTGCCATCTTATTTACTGCCATCAGCTTTCTTGGCATTGTGGACCTAGACACTGCTGAGATGGCGCCTGTCATTGGCTGGAGAAGGCACAGGGACGAAAGACTCTGAGGAACCCTGGGAAGGTGCAACATGTTCAAACCACCTGACAGCGGCACCAGTCGGCACCGAAGTCTCTGAGGTTGTTCTTTGTTGACTGATAAGATTGGACAAGGCACAGTAGGCCCTCCAGAACTCCTATTCAGAGCTGTTTTAATTGAATGTGTCACTGACAAGGGACAATCACTTGGGCTGTGGCATCTCTTCCAAATGAAACAATTGTTTTAAAGTAATTGGTCTGACAAGAAGGCTGGCAGCCATTGAGGAGAAGATGCATGCGTTTGTACGAGGGGAGACAGAAAACATGTTCCCCGTAATTGCCAGGGCTGAGCTCTTAAACTTTTCCCTTTACTTCTCATGAAGCAAGTCCTTTAAAAACCTGATTTGAATAAACATTGAACAATTCTAGGGCTACTACTTTGCTTTCTTTTTTTTTTCTATTCAGTCTCTTTTATTATTTCAGAATATAATGGAGGTACAAACACTTTGGTTACACATATTGCCTTTGCACCTCCCGAGTCAGAGCTACAAGCCTGTCCATCCCCCAGTACTTTGCTTCCTGTGTCTTTTACACACATAAAGGGCTCTTTTTCGGCTTGTTTAAATGATCTAGCCACAACAATGAATTGAATAGAAAAAAGGGGAAAAGCGTTTGTCTGAACTTCTTTGCAGATGTCACTGTTAGAAACTCCTGGTACAAGGACTGCAATTATGCGATGTAGCACAGAAGGTCAGTTACACCAGCTAGTTAGCACGTATTGAGCCAAATGTCCCCAGTATGCAAGTGGGTCCTCAGGAGAGTGGCTGAGCCTGCAAGAGACAAAGCATCGAAGTAAGTGGAATTTAGCGATAATCACACCTGTACAGTAATGGAATATATGGCACATTAGCAGAAGGGAAGAAATGACAGGCTCTAACCCACAATTGTTGTATATACTCTAGAAAATTTCATGTCCCCATTATAATGATAAAGAAAACCATCATTTTAATATTTACATGTACTCATGTTTATCACAGCACAATTCAAAATAGCAAAGATACGGAATCAAACTATTTCAACTGATGAATGGATTTAAAAAAATGTGGTGTATATATACCATGGAGTACTACTCAGCCATGAAAAAGAATGAAGTAATGTTTTTTGTAGCAACTTGGATGGAACTGGAGGCCATTATCCTAAGTGAAGTAACTCAGGAACGTAAACCAAATACCCCATGTTCTCACTTATAGGTGGGATCTAGGCTGTTGGGCACACAGGGGCACACAGTGTGGCATCATGGGCATTGAAGACTCCAAAGCAGAGAGGGTGGGAAGGGAGTGAGGGATACAAACTTACCCATCAGGCACAATGTACACTATTCACGTAAGGGATACACTAGAAGCCCAGACTTCACCACTATCCAAATCATCCAGGTAACCAAAAGCCACTTGTACCCTTAAATCTATTGAAATAAAAAAAGAAAACAAATTGTGATGCATCTTTTAGAAAGTATGCATACATTTGTTTTTCATAGCCAGATATTCACACTTGTCTATATAGGTACCAACAGGCAAAGAAACATGTTCTCATAACACCTTTGTTAGTTCGTATTCTAAAGGAGTTATTTTGGTCAAGCTCTTCCATTCACTGAAAGAAAACAGATTATGATGCATAAATCAATAACGAGAATGGTCGGTGAAGATATCTTTTCGGAGGTGACATTTGGATATTGAACTTGTTTGTGGGAGGAAATGCTGTGAACAGAATTCCAGGCAGAGGGAAGAACAAGCACAAAAGCCTTGAAGTAGGAACATCCCTGTGTGTGTTCAGGGAAGAGCAAAGAGTCGCGCCAAGAGAATAAAAGAAGCAGAGGGAACTGCTAGGCAGTAGGTCAGAGGGGTGAACAGTGCTGAGCTCTGGTAGGGCCTTGGTCGTCTTCATCAAAACTTCCAACTTAGGTCTAAGTGTGATGGGAATCCATTGCCCCTTTGAGACATGGGCAACATCCCTCCACCAGTTGTAGGGACAGTACAGTGCAGGGGAACAAGGCAAGAACAGGGAAACTAGTTAGGAGGCAGATTCCAGTAACCCTGGAGAGGGATGACAGTGGCTTGGACAAGAGGGTGTGGGAAGTAGTGATCATATGCTTTGCTGATGAACTGAATATAAGGTGGAAGAGAAAGATTAATCAAAGGTGCTGGCATTTGGCCTAAGCTAATGGGTGAAATCTGGTCCCACTATCTAAGCCCCAATATTAGGAGTGAACAAGTCTTACAAGAATTAAGAACCCCTACCTCACAGGTTTAGTGTGAAAATGAAAGCATTCAGTACAGAGCTTAGTCTACAATAAGCATTCAATAAACTGTAGGTATTGTTATGATCATTGCGTCATCATTATTATTACTAGTTAATCAAGTCCTATAAATTTTATTTCCTAAATAGCTCTCAGATGCATACCTTCCTCTCCATACCCACTATTGTGCCTTGGTTTAAGCCCTCCATGTCTTTTACTTAGATTCTTGCAATGGCCACTTGAGTTTTCCGCCTCTAGACTAGATTATATTTAATCTATTTTCTCTACTGTGGGCAGAGTGATCTTTCTAACATGTAAATCTGACCATGTTTCTTCCTAGCTTAAACACATCAGTGGCTCTCCACGGCCTATAGAATAAAGCTGTGACTACTTAACAGTCTAGTCCAGGGGAGGGGAACCTGCGGCTTTCTAGGTCCTTAAAGTGTGGTCTTTTGACTGAATCCAGATTTTACAGAACAAATCCTTTTATTTTTATTAATACATCACTGTTCATCTTTTGTTTTTATTTTTAAAATGAACATATCTAAAATACCAAAGAATAAAATAAGTTTCAATGAAATAATCCTCCCAGATTGACCAGCACAATTAGAACATTAGTACAAGCCATAAGGGCTAAATCAACGGCTGCTGTGCTCATGATTTAGTTCTAACTTCCCCCACCTGACCAGCGCCACTATCACAATAGGCTGGGAGGCAAGAGTTTATGGGGGTAAGTATGCCAGCGTGTTATCAGCTTTTGACGGTGGTGCACCGTGTTTCTGTTTGAAGTGGAATTTGTGAATAGTTGCACAGCTCAACAGCATTCTTTAAGTCTGTCTGCTTAATAGCTCACCATGTCAAAGAAGACCAAGAGAATGCTGAACGAAGAAAAGAGATTTTTAAATGAGTATTGGGAATTGCAATATTATCTTATTTCTGCTAAAGATAAGATGATTTGTTTAATTTGTTATACTACAATATGAACAATAAAGAAATTCAATGCATTGTAACACTCATAACGATCACAAATATTTTAAATTAGAGGGAGAGGTGTGAAAGGTTGTATTGCAGACATTAAAAGATGAAAAGTAAAAGCAAAGACAATTCTTTCAAGCAGCAATAAGACCTGGAAATAACATCACTGAAGCAACTTATAAAGTAGCTTATATACTTGGGAAAAAAAGGGAAGACTTTCAGTGATGTGGAAATTGTGAAAGAATGCACTGTTGAAGTTGTAGACTCTGATAACGTTTCAAAGTACAAACAACTGCCTCTTTCAAGGAGAACCGTAACTGATCACCAGCATGAATTAGCCTTCAACTTAACAGAACAACTTCACACAAATACTACAAAATATATATATATATATATTATTCAATCAACTGATACTACTGACTCAGTGCAAGTTTTATACTTCATTCAGGTCATAACAGAAGGTTTTCTTTGCTACTAAGAGTTACTCTACTACTTTTGGCACTCTTGCAAAATGAACAAGGGGAATAGATATCTTCAACAACTTTCAAGATAAATGTGAAGTTGGACTGAATTTGGTAAATTTAGTGACTGCACGTACAGACAGTGCACCTTCCATGACAGGAAAATATGAAAGGTTGACTACACAGATAAAAAAGTATTAACAGATCCAGATGTTCTCATTTCTTTTCATTGTATCTTGCATCAACAAAATCTGTGTGCTAAAGCTACTATTTTAAGTGACACTTTACAACAAGTCATAAGTATTGTTAACTATATTCATGCAAATGCAACAGTATCTTCAGTTTGGTAACATGCTAAAGTCGAATGATGAGGTGTTCAGTGTGGATTTGCCATATCATTTTCAAGTGTGTTGGCTATCGCAGGGATCAGTGTTAGCCAAAATTTTATCTCTGAGAGAACAGAGAATTAAATTTTATGAAGAACAGAATCAGCAATGTGAATTATTGAAAGAAGATTTTTATAGGAATGCAGCATTTCTGTTTGATATCATGTCAAATTAAAATGACTTGGCTATATCCTTGCAAGGCAAAACGAAGTCTATATATGATATATGATGAAAAATCAAGGTATTTTTTTTTCAAAACACTTCTTCAAAAGGAAATTTTGGAGAACATTCATTTTCCCCAGTTAGCAAAGGTCATTGATAAGCAGGATGATATATGTGAATCATTTGAAGAATATGGAGCTGTTATAGACATATTAATTGGAGAATACAATGGAAGGTTCACTGACATTGAGAATCATGACATCACACTCAAATCAGCATTCCAGCCACGCCTAGTCCTTACTGCCAAGGCACCTAAAGAACTACAGATGGAATTGATTGAGCTCTCAGTAGATGACATTTTAAAGTCATTGTCTGATGCTAAGAAAGATCTAATTGATATATGGAAAAATGCAGAATACCCACGCCTTCGGCAACATGACGGAAAAATGCTTTCTTGCTTTTCAACCACTTATTGCTGCGAATCTACATTCTCCCACCTAACCCAAATCAAGACTCCCTGAAGCTCACAGATGACTGATCCCATCTAGAGGATCGACTGAAACTGCGGACCTCCATGCTGCAACCAGATAGTCAAACGCTTTCCAACAAAAAGCAGATACAACGAAGTCATTAAAAGGTTAATTAACTTTAAAATTTAAAAAAGTTTGCATTTTTTGAAATTATTAAGTACACAGTAGTTAGATTTTAACAAAATAATGTACATTTTTAAGTATATCTAATTGAAGTTTCTCGAATGTGGCCTTATTTGATTACAGCTAAATTTAATGCAGCCTTCAACATGAAAAAGGTCCCCACCCCGGTCTAGTCCCTGACTACTTCTCAGCACTCCCCTCCTATTTTCTTCAAGTTGCAATAACATCAAAATACCTGTGGTTCCTCTAAAATTGTAGGTATTGCCTCCCTGCCTTTGTCTATGTCATTCCCATTTCCTGAATGAGTTTTTCGTTTCAAAGTATCTCGTAAAATTTTATTTTTCAGTTTAAATTCTAATTGGGAATCACCTTTTCCACTGAAGCATTTCATAAACTCTCCCAGAAAGAGTGGCACCTCCACACTGTTCCATGTCTTGTACTTAATTCTTTTACTGTAAATAGTACATTTCTTTCTTTACATACAGAGAACTTTTGCATGTATGTCCGTTTGTCTCTCCTATACAATCTTGCAGTCACTGAGGCCAAGGCTATGTCTTCTTTACTTCTGAATGATGATGTGTGCACAGGTAGTGACACACGTGTCCACCCTGATTTCTGTAGCCTAACCTGAATGGTTTGTGAGAAGAGAGTTTCTACTCATAACTCCTGGGGTCTAGATGTCAGAGATGAAGATTGGACCTTAGTGCACCTGACTAGATCATATCATATCATGTCATATCATATCATGCCACGTCATGTTATACTATATCCATCATATTATAGCTACTTAAGATGGGTTTTAGGGCTCTGACCAATTGTCTTTAGTTTATTATGGATTTTCCAGTGACACCATGGAGTGAGTCCTGCTAAATTTGAAAATATCTATAAAACTGAAATAGACATGACTGTGGGAATAAGACTTTTCTTTGCCTCAAATAACTACTTCGTGCTATCATGTCCTTTTCATACCTATGCATTCATCATTTTCTTTCATTACTACCCGACACTATTCATACCAAACTAGCCTCTCTGTAGGCATTTCAAGATCATTTATGCCACAGAGCTTTTACATTTCTACTCTTTTTAAAATCCTTTCTTGTTTTCTGAGACTGTAGGCCTAACACATGCAATTTATGAATCGTCTCTTCTTTGAAGTCTTTACCATTCACTCTGGTTTGGATTGATACCTCCCTTCCCTGAGGTTATAACATTATCGGTACAATTTGTTTTGTTTTCTAAATATGCAAGAGCTCATTTTTTTTTTAGTACTATTCCATTTGTGCATCTGCTATTTCTCTAAAAAGCTTTTCATATCCTCATTTTAAAATACTGTCACGTATTTCTTCTGCGTCTCTCAAAAGCCATCTTTGACCTTAGTACAGGTGTTCAGTAATAGCATGCTGCAGTGAAAAGAAAAAGGTATAACATGTGATGATCAAACCCATAATTATAATCACTTCTAGCTTACTCTTGCACCATTTCAGGTAGAATATGTTTTTGAGGACCTGCAGGCAAAGGGTAACAGGCACTTCCTTTCCTTTCATCTACAACCGTATTTCAGCAAAATGAACTAAATTAAAACTCAAAATTCGATCATCAGTATCCTTTTTAGAGTTAGAAAAGAAGTTCCATAGCTGGAAAATAAAAACAAAACTCATTTTACCTTGAATTTTCTAAGGATAAACTCACAAGTATGTCTTATACGTAAGGCAGGAATGAGGAAACAATATTCTCAAGTTTTCCAATTTCATTTTTCAAGAGTCTACTTGTCTGAAGATAGTTGGCTAAAACTTTAGGTTTTAAGTCCTACAAGAAGAAACATCTTGAAGACCAAAAAAAACGAATCAGAAGCCTGGAGAACCATCTCTGTTTTCCAGGAACTACCAGAGAAACACACAACTAAATTCACCAATGCATATAAAAATAGATGAAAATTGTAAAATTGACGTTATCAAGGTGCATCTAGTGTTTTATTTAACTGCATTCCATCCTTGGTTTTTGGTCCTGGGAAACAACCAGTTTTGGGGGAGAGCTTTTAAACTATTTCCTCCGTTTGACACATATTAAAAAAATGAAATAAGAACATGAAGCTTTATAGTACACAGACTGAGGCCTGTTTCCCTCGCCCATATGAAATCTAGTGTACAGATTCCTCATTAGACAATTTTACACTGGCTAGACAGACTCTGCCTCTATTACTTCTTTGTCAAAGAGATTTTATAAATGAAATACCAAGACAAAGGGCATTTTAAACGAATTAAAAACTGTCACAGCTGTTCTAAGCAACCTAGGAAGACATATAGCAAATTTTATACCCCTTCATGTTATTTTTTCTTAGGATAACCATTGACAAGTGGTCAGCCTGTCATAACAGAATGCAATTAAAATTATATATCATTGCAAGTTTTCTTTTCTCTGGTGTCAATAATGGAGATCCTTCAGATAGCCCTTTGATATCCACTCCCGGGTATTTTAATTTCCTGACAAATCTATCATCTAAAATATACTATCAGGAATAGTAAGTCTCTGAGTCGCAATAAAACAGCACAAATCCTGGTACTTTCCTTTGCATTGTAACAAAGAGACAATCTTTATAGATCCTACCGTAGGTCTGTGTTCTTATAACTTTTCTTATGTCTGTGCATCTGAGTACTGTAGGATTGAAATTCAGCCACAGATTTGATAAACTTACAAAGGAATATATGAATATCTGATATCTTAGACCAATATTTCTAAATCTTCAGGATCTCCATGGTCTCTCAAATTCTCAGTTTGTTGTTCTAAATCTCTTATATACATTTCACTTATGTAAACAATAACATTTTTATTCACTCATATAGAAAACTCACACTCACTCTCCTAGAGAGTTTGTCAAGAATAAGTAGAGATGGCCAGGCGCGGTGGCTCATGCCTGTAATCCTGGCACTCTGGGAGGCCTAGGCGGGAAGATTGCTCGAGGTCAGGAGTTCGAGACCAGCCTGAGCAAGAGCGAGACCTCGTCTGTACTAAAAATAGAAAGAAATTAGCTGGCCAACTAAAAATATATAGAGAAAAAATTAGCTGGGCATGGTGGCGCAGGCCTGTAGTCCCAGCTACTTGGGAGGCTGAGGCAGGAGGATCGCTTGAGCCCAGGAGTTGGAGGTTGCTGTGAGCTAGGCTGACGTCACGGCACTCTAGCTCAGGCAAGACAGTGAGACTCTGTCTCAAAAAAAAAAAGAAGAAGTAGAGATATTTTAAAGTGGAAAAACTACTAACAGAGGTCAAAGCCACAAATTTTAACAGTTAAGAATTTACTGACTTTGAAATGTGTATTTATTCAATTAAACATAATATTTTTCCTTGAAATGCACAGAAAAACTGAGGGAAGCAAGAGTTTTTTGAATTGTTAACAGCTTGTTATTTGACTAACGAAAGTGGAAGCTAGCACAGTAATCTAATTTATTTACAAAAACTCAACTGGATTAATAATAACAATGCCCTCAAAGCTTTTAGGGTAGCTAAAAGCTATCACTATCCTCCCAATAGTGATGAGCTGTTTTGGAAGAGGTTAATTGTTGATAAAAGGGATGGCTTACATGTCAGAACTGCTAAGACCTCAGCAACACAGAGCAATCTGCATGCTACCTGCTATGAGCTGAATTTTGTCACCATAAAATTCATATGTTGATGTGCCAACACCAGTACCTCCTAATGTGACTGTATTTACAGAATGGGATTTTAAAGAGGTAACTATGTTAAAATGAAGCTGCTAGGATGGGCCTAATCCCAACTGACTGGTGTCTTCTTAAGAAAAGGAGATTAAGGCACAAAAGGAAACACCAGGGATGGGCACACACGGAAGAAATACCACGTGGGGACACAGTAAAAAGTCAGTCATCTGCAAGCCGAGACAGAGGCCTCAGAAGAAAGCCAACCTGCCAAAACTGTGATCTTGGATGACCAGCCTCCAGAACTGTGAGAAAATAAATTTGTGCTGCTTAAGCCATCCGGTCTGTGGTATTTTGTTATGGCAGCAAACTATTAATAATACGCCAGCGAAGGCCAAGACCCTTTAGAAATCAGTGCAGTGCCATCCACAATAAAACTGAGGGAGAAATATTTGTTGTAGAAATTTCCTCCACCCCATACGTATCACCAGGAAGAAAGAGCATGAGAGAGCAAGTTTGTATTGGAAGCCCTGTGCCAAGGAACATAAGCCTGGGCAACGTCACAGAACAAGCGTCCCAATCTGATCTCCGAGGCGTAGCAATAAAGGAAGGTTAAGCAGTAACTCAGCTCTGAAATAAGGCAGAGTAGTTCTCTGTGTCAGGCAGTCTGTCCATGCAGAAAAGGAACTCTGACATGGGCCAGAGGTAGCCAAACAAGATGTGGGTCTAGTGTCGGAGAGCTGGCAGGAACTAATGAAGTGCCAGGCCCTTGAGGTGCTGGTTGAGGTTTAGAGCAGGCCACCACCTTTACTTACCAGGCAAAGTAGAATGGAGAACTGGTAGACTCCAGTGTCGCATGAAGACAGGACATGCTACCACCCAGAGGCTGAATGAGCCTGTTTCCTATTTTATCGTTCTCCTTACCATATACCAGATCTTTTATCTGGGTGGCCACAGACAAGACACGGGAATCTTGGAGAACTGGTGGAGGGTGAGGAGGGTTCGAGCATGTGTATGAATGTATGCAAGGATCCGTCAGTTTTGGCTTAGTGCATTCTAAGTCTGGTGGAACTTGGCTTAAAATGGTAATTTAATCCAGTTAATCATTTATTCATTCCGAAACTAATTAAAATGTGAACATTTATGGAGAAACCACAATATCTGAAGTTTCTTTCTGCCACAATCGATTCATTAATCGATGCGAGAGGTGGGTAGTGGAGAGGGTTGTTTGATCAGGGGGGCTACACCTGAAGGTAAGACCCCAATGTAGTGAGTTATGGGGGAAGACGCAGAGATGCAAAGGTGTGGATTCTATTCAGTTAATCTACAAATCAATAAATACTTATTGCCTTTTATAATTTGCCTCGTTTTACACAAGATTTATTAGAGAATCCAAGAAAAGTTTAAAACATATTTTTAATTTTAAGGAATGAGTCTCTTATTTAGAAGAAAAACACATTTGCATGAAAGTATAAACTCCGTTTATGTGCAGTGGAAAGAAAGGATACAAATAACCTTGTGGTTGATCCAGGCATGAAACCGTCAATGAGGATTGAGACTTTGTGCTTTGTAAGCAGGGGTCAGGTTTGGATTGGCACGAAGGAAAAAGACAGCATCGAAGCCAGCTATTCTGAACAAAGGTTCTGAATTAGGAGATGTGAGCGGCACATTTTTAAGGCAGGAAAGAAATGACTCCTACCTGAGGGAGATTAGTTGGGGAGGAAGGAGAACTTGAGGGTGTGGAGTTCCCCAGGAAGGAGCCCCGAGGCAGGGATGGAGATTAGCATGAAGGAGCACATTACATCAGGGAGTGCTCCCAGGGTGGGCGTCTGTGAGAGGAAGGAGAGAGCAGCAGGATGGAGCAGAGGGAGAAGCTGGCTCTGTGCCTTTCTCAGAAA
The DNA here is from genome assembly GCF_041146395.1 of Eulemur rufifrons. NCBI lineage: Eukaryota > Metazoa > Chordata > Mammalia > Primates > Lemuridae > Eulemur > Eulemur rufifrons. Next base: position 4,676,950 of record NC_090995.1, on the reverse strand, counting down.
AGGCCTCAGCTGACCCCAGAGGACATTCAGGCTGGGATGTCCCTTCAGAGCTGCAGCAAAGGGACTGAGTCTTCATAGACGTGCACTGAGCTGCCTGGTGAATGCAGACTTAGGGAGGGAGTGTGATCTTGGGCAATTTCCAGAGAGCTGGAGGTCGTCAGCTGCAGCCTAGGCCTCAGTCTCTGAGTCCTGAGAGGACCTACGCATCACAGCATCCACTGCAATCCACTCCTTGTCCCTCTCAACTCCAGTTCTGTGTGTAAGTTCTCAGCGCAGATCCTCCAGGATTCTAGGGTACCCATTTCCCTCAGGAGAGGAAGGTTAGTGGGACAAACTATAGCCCCCCTGCTACAGCTGGTTCCAGGACCACAGCTGACACTGATGTCACCCTCCTAGCTCACATTGCAGATTTTTTTCTATCCTCAGCTAGCACTTCCGCCAGTCTTGTGGCTTACCGGTGATGTGACCACGACAGGGACCAAGCCACGCCTGCGTCCACCCTCTGGTTCCTGGATCCATATCATCGACGTGTTGGAGACACAGCCCGTTCAGCCTACGCTGAGTCCTGACGGACGGCATCCCATGCTCTCAAGGTATTGGGTAAAGCTGGCGCTTCAGCTGTGCCTTCACCAGAACAGTCTATCACTGGATCGGGCTGGAAGCTACTGGATGTGTGCTATGCGATGTGACCAGTTCTGAAAACTGGGCAAGATATCCTGAAATTTTATGGGACAACTGCCTTCAACCTCCTGATCACCATCTTTGATTGCTTTTGGTTATTTATATTGAGCCATACCCTTACTGGTGACCATCTGTCTTGCTCCTAAAGGAACCATGTTCCATTAACCATCTTCATAACTCTGTGTGTCAAGCCATCCCCTCCCGCCTCCCCCGTGACCTTGCCATAATTACAATAATTGCATCCACCTGGATTCTGCTGCCTGAGTCTCCCCACCTGCCTTGTATTGTTTAGAGTTATATCATCCCCACTTCTCTCAGAGAATACAGTTCTGTAATAGCATATCCTACCGTCAGCCTGGCCTAACAGAGAGAGGCGTGAATGAGCTTCTTAGTGACACTGGTTTCCTTATCATCAACTCACTTTGTATCGCTCTGGTAAACAATGAACCCTCTGTGTGCTCCCAAGGAACAGAATCTGGGGTGGTATTTCAGACCCTACAAAGTCTAAGTATTCTAACATGCCCTCTTTGCTGAGGCTTTGATTCTTTTCTGTCTGCTATGACAATCTGGGCATTTCCACCTCACTTTGTGCCATCCTTTGATTTTGTTTTCAGCTTCTAAGGCCCATTCTAGAGATATGTTGCTGAGATCTATGTTAGGGTCTTAAATCCTGTATCCCATGATAGTGCACCCATGTTGATAACACCCAACCTGATGTTCTTCCCCTCCCTTGAGAAAGCACCCTCAGAATCCAACACCCTCCAAGCCCGTACTGGCGTATGTAGCGTAGGTTCTACACTTCTTAAGAGTGTAGTTGTTTTTCTCCATTAGCAAGCACAGCGCTGCCCTAGCCAGGTTACATTAGGACTTAGCTCTAATCATTGCCTTAGTGGCCAGGAGCACAGGTAGGAAAGAGCCAGAGGAGGTGAGGGTGTGTATGTCATGTTTTCTTGCAGGCAGAAGCCTCTGCATCTTCCTCAAACCAGGGGAAACACAAACTCTCAATAAGAAAGGGTGGGCGGCCAGTTTGCCAGGCTCAGAGAATTCAGGAATATCTGATTATTCACTATTTAAGTGTCTCAACCCAGACTTCCCATTCCAAGACTCTGGGCCCTGGTCTTGCATGGCAGCCTTGCCTAGGTTTGCCATGTAACTTTCTTTGAAGGTCTGCTGTAGTTATGATTAAGTCTTAGACCTGGTCTGCAGATTTTTCTGTCTTTAAGTTTGAAGAAATAAGATCCTCCTCAGATTCTAGCAGGAGGACTCCCGGCTTTCACACTTAGTTTTAATTCCCAGCTAATCCTCTCAGCCTTTTGTTATCTTTTTCTAAATCATGAACTGTACTTGGCAACAGACACCCAATTCCATTATCCTTATAGTTACTATTTACCCATTGCTCTCAACTAGTCCATTTCTCCGCCAGGGAAGGCTTTAAGGATTGCATTTGCCACCTTTGGCTGCAGCTGTGTGTGCTCCACCCACCCCAGTGACGGAGTCCTCGGTGCCAAAGGGCTGGAGAAGGACCAGCTCCAGAATCTCATCCTAGCGCCTGCTTTCTCACGTCATTGTTGAAACTACTCAGAGAACCAAATGCTGCAGGTTGGGTTCTTCTGAAAGAAGATTCTGAGATGCAGAGCAGCATGCAGAATATGCAGTAGAGAGCGCTCTTGGAATCAACACCTGGTGCAAGAAAGGGAAGGAGGAGTGAGCCAGGGAGAAGTCACGTTGTTACACAGTCCACACAAGACCTCGCTGACCCCTTGGGGAGCTCTGAAACTGACAATAACCCATCAGATTTGACCAATTTGTGGCAAGAAGGACAGACCTTTATACTGGCACGCTGATCAGTGAGTGTGGTCTGCCCTGGAGAAAGGAACACGACCTGGGTGAAGGCAGCTCTCTGGAGGGGGCTCACAGGTGGGTGCTGTAGGCCAGCATCACTCGGGCAGCCAGGGAATGTGTCTTTCATCTAAAGAGGTATCTGGGCAACGCGTCCCAGCATCTACTATGGAGATCTGAAAAAACAAAAAGGAAGGTTTTATATACTCATTTTGGATAAAAGTCCCTTCTACTCTCTACTACTCTTCACGTTGTACACTCACAAAATGTATTCAATGTTACTAAATCTGAGCTATTGCATAAAAGAACATAGAGTTTATTGAAATTATGAGAACACAACCCCATTAATACTGATTCCACAGCTTATATAAGATCGAGAGTTTAATATTATAAAAATTTTTACGTGTATGAGAAACTTGTAAGTTTAAAATACTTTTTAAAATGTACAATAACTTATAGATTGCCACGAAAATAAGCAGAAAAACCAGAGGGTTTGTAATACTAGAATGAAAGATGATTGGAGTGCAAAGATACAGAAAATGTTTAGAAGCCTATAGAGGAAGAAAACAAAAGAAAATATCTATCTGGGAGAATAGTCCCTGGTTGAATTGTCCACTACACAAAAGTTTCAGAGAGAATAAAGCTGCAGGTTATTGAAAAAATAGATTTTTATCTTGCAGGGGATACAACTCCTATCTTATCACAAAAATCATATTGGATGCTTGTTATGAACACAGATACCTTGTCTTACTCTAAACCAATTGAATCAGACTCTCTTACGTTGGGTTTCCCCAGAAGAAAACCTTGAGAAAATGATCTGAGTGCAAGTAGTGTATTTGGGGAGTGATCCCAGGCCGCAGTGCTGAGGGAGTAGAGAAATGAAACAGGGAGTGGGAGGAAGGCAATGAGCTGTGCATTACTGAGCAGGTTACCACCGTGGGTAGCTGGGCCTCACTCAGTATCTCTGGATAACACTGGAACCACGCCACATACATCTGATAGCTCTTCCACCCCAGGGGTGAGGAAACTCCAACTCCCATTAGTCATTGGTCGAGGGCGGTTCCCAGGAGAAGTAATGCCCATAGAACTTCCACTCTGATCTGCATGGCCAGAAAAGAGTCCCCCAGGTAAAGAGTCTCAAGTGCTAATAGTGGGAAGCGGTAGCCATGAGCCAGAACAGTGAGTGCAGAGTAGAAATGGATTAGGCACTGATAGTGTCTGCTAAGTAGGATTGCCAGAAAAGGAACCTGGAATTAGTATTTGTAACAGGCTGCTAGGATCAGTTTAGCTAACACTGCTCTCATACATTCCAAAGCTATACAAATGTCAGAAAAGGTTCAACATAAAGATACTGCCTCCGCTAGGAAATAGGCTAGTCACAAGGTTGGCAGGGCCAAGCAATGTAAGACTAGTGACCACAACAAAACCAACCAAGGAAATCCAGTAGCCATCCAGTTAGCACTTTGATAATGGATTTCAAGGTAATCTTAGTATAATTGAAATTTCAAGAACCTGTCTACTTAAAGAATACTGTCACTGTTTTTTTGTTTATTTCATGAGTATAAAAGGGCATATTAAAATGTATAATAAAATCTTAAGCCTGCTATCTATTAGCCATTTAAGTTCCTGGCAATTTTTTCAATACATTTTGAGTACAAAGTTACTTTACGGCAAAATAATTAAATTGAAGGTTGTCTGAAGTAATGAAGCTAGAGTCTCCCAGCCGTGGACTGTATTCTCCTTTAATATTCATAATGAATTTAGTAGCCACATTTGGGGGATCACAGTTACAACTCTTTAAGCCTCAATGAATGGGCTCATCAACCATGGGAACATATTCTGCTCCAAATATTAATATGCTATAGCAGTGTTACATCTAAGATCTAAATTCTTGTGGTGCTACTCTTAATGATGCATATTAAGGCCAAGTTTGAAACAAAAGAAAATGTAGGGATGGATCAGATTATGGAATGTATATCAGGCTGAAAAATATTAAAGAGTTATTAGTATTCATTTTTTACAGCTGTGTTTCCTCAGGACATTTAAAACACTAAGTTTTCCTTTTGAGGCTGAGAATGGTATGCTGGAAGAGCTAAGCAGGGAACAAACCATGCAAGGCCTTGTGTTTTGCACTAAGTGCATTTTATTCTAAACTACTGAATGATTTTTGCAAAAGTATTACACACCTTTAAAAAATCACTGACAAAAATTAGACGTGCAAGGGAAGAAAAAATTTTCCTCTGTTTATCTTAGTTCTCAGCTAGGGCCCCTGTAACAAATGACAGGTTAACAAGAGAAAAACAAACGTGTTTATTAACATGTGTATTGCACAGGTAACACAGGGGAGTACCCCAAAATGAGCAACTCAAAGAAATGACTTAAAACCCCAGCTTATATGTTTAAAAAAAATAATAAATCTTTAGAGAAATGATTGGACAAAGGAAAGAAGTGTTGGGTCTCCAAAGGGAGCAAACTGGGAATGTAAATACCTGAGAGAAAACTAATGAAGTAAGGTTTGTTTGCAGATTCCTCTGGTGCCATCACTGGGTTGATGAGAGTCTAGAATCATCTCCAGTAAAAGCAAATTTATATCCTGCATTTAGGCAAAAAAAGGGGGCGAGTAGAGAGAGATTTTTCCTGTGTTTGTTGCTTAATTGCCTTTAGCTCAAAATAATTCTTATGCCAAAAAGGCATATTTTGGCGTGGCACATTCTGGCCTCCGGCAGAGGAGAGCACTGCAGTAATTCAGGCAATAAGGAGAAAGGGCTTGACTATGGGGTAAAATTTGAAACAACATGGATAGATTGGACATAAATGTTTCAGATCCATTCATAGACCTAACCGGTCAATTGGATGCCGAAGCAAAAGTACTTGGATATTTGGAGAGTATTAACAATCTCTTCCATTACTATTACTCAAGAATAAAGGCAAAGTAAAGATATTTTCCAATTAACAAACACAAGAAGGAATAATGACAAAAACTTTGGCTAGCATGTGATATTTACTGCATAAAGCAATGACAGAATGTGACTAGTCTATAAAATTAGAACAAGATGAAATTAAAATATAGAAAAATAATGACATGAAAGATATAAAGGTCTGAGAAAGGTTACAGCCTTCTAACTCCTTGTATTGTTCAAGAAGAAGGTTGAAATATGGATTCATTTTAGACTTTGATATATATGCAAGCTAAAAATTGAGTATGCACTGAAAGAGAATACATAATTCCCAAACTGAAGAAGAAAAAAAATCAATAAATGGAAAAAAATAGTAGCAAGGAAAAGGGAAGGTGAGGAGCATAGAGAGACAGTTGGATAAAAAGACACTAGAAAATAAAATGGTATAAGTATTATACAAATATGTTGATAATCATGGTAAATATAAATGAATTAAATTTACCAGCTGGAATTCAAAACTTGACTTTTCTTAAAAAAACAATCTAGCTATATGCTTTTTACAAGAGACATGCCTAAATCATAAGGACAGGGAAAGTCTGAAACAAACAAACGAAAAAACAGAATGGATAAAATACACTAGGCACATACTCTCCAGAATGCAACTGCTGTGGCTGTATAAAAATCAAACAAGGGGTTCTCTAAGATAAAAAATTTCATTAGGAATAAATTGCTTTTGAAATAATAAATATTGATTGATTTGCCAGAAATATATAATAATTCTCAACATGCACGTACCTAATAACAGCCAAAATGTAGAAAACAAAAGTTAACAGAATTATGAGAAACAAGATATCAGTTAATATTCCAATGCACGAAAATAGTGAAGAGTTTGTAGTTTTGGTTCTTGACATTAAATTCCTATTTCTTCTTTTTCTAGTTATTTAACATTATGCAACAAACCACTTCAAATCTTAGTAGCTTAAAACAACATTTATTTTGCCCTTAAATATGCACTTTGAACAAGGCTCAGCAGGGATGTCTTGTCTAGCACCATGTGAAGTGGCTCAAACGGAAGCTGTAATCATCTGAAGGCTTGATAACTCACAAGTCTGGAAGCTGATGCTATCAATCAATCGAGACTTTAGCTGGGGATACTGGTGAAAACACCTACACGTGGCCAGAAATTCTTCATGACGTGGCTAGGCGACAAAGGTGATCATCTGGGAGAAGGGAGAGAGAAACAGGAGAGAGAGACAGAGAGAGTGAGAGACAGAGAGAGGCAAGAGAAGCTACATTACCTACAAAGACCTGCCAATTTTTAGTGGTGGGCAAACACATTCTACCTCTTGATCAAGGAAGTGGCAAGGTTCTGGAAGAGTGTATGAGACTGGAAATATTGCCATGCCCTCTTTTTGAAAAATGCAATATGTCATAGTCAGACCTTTATACTAGAAACACATGGCAAAAAAGGAATCTTATCAATTTGACTAACAATTGCTTAAACTTAACTGCTTTACCAACTTATCTTAAACATAAGTAACTTGGATAACAAGAGGACTCGTTGCCACCTTTACTTCTGTTTTAAAAGGTAAATCAATTTTTGAACTATAAGACTTCTTAAGCTCCCTAAAACTTATCACCCGAAGTAATTATCTATTATCAGAAGCAGTACTTTATTCATTGATAGGTGGAAGAAGTTAAGAATTGCAGTTGAAATGGGAAACAAACAAAGTCTATTTTATAATTGCTTTTCATGGGTTTTGCTCTGGCTGTTTAAAAACCCAGACCAGTAAACATCTTGGGTATGATTGTAAGATACTCCATAAAACTCTTACACATTTTAAGTTCAATAGGGGGATAAAGAAAGTTCTCAGTTTCAGAGCCACATTTTTCTTAGTAAATGGGAGAATGTCAATGTCCAATTATTAAGGTTTCATTAGCAATGCACCTGAAAAAATCGGTTTATTGTTTGTTCACTGTATCTGCCTTGCTTGCTTTACCATCCACGGACCCATATTTTTATTCATTTTAGGTCATAATCCCAATGACATTGGCACTGTCTGATATTTTTGTGTTTCTTCCATAGGATTCATTGCTGTGTATTTCTGATGCTTAAAAAGGATCACATTTTTTTTTACAAAATATCATCTTGGAAATGATACATAATGCAAAAAACTAATAAGGGTACAGAAGATTGTAACAGCACAATTAACAAGCTAAGAAACATGTAATGGAAATGTCTATTTCACTAATAGAGAAATATACTCTTTATAAGCACATAGAAAATTTATGATAACTGGTATTAAGCCATTAAATAAGAAACTTTCATCATTTAATGCATATCTTCTGTTAGATTTCTGTTGGAATTTTAAACTTGTTGCTATTTTTCAATATCAATTTCATTTTAAAACTGTTGGTATGTAGGAATGTACCTTTTTTATACTAATCTTATACTGAGGAAACTTGCTGACCTCTAATAATTCTGAGGAAATGTCTCCAGCTTCTCTCTCTGGGTTCTATGTTCACTAAAACTATGGAGATTTCTAGAAGAGGTAAGTAGGGATGTGAGGCTTGTTGGAACCAAGTCTGAATTTCTTAATCGAGGGTGGGCACTGTGTTCTGGAGTCATTAGCCCAAATGCTCAGTGTGGGGACACAGCTTCCGGGCCATCTCCCTGCCTGTCACCCGCAATGCTCATGGCACAGTGTCAGCTTGAAGCTCACACTCTAGTTTTCACCGTTCTAAATTAATTCAATAGGATAACGTTAAGTGTTATAAATAAACCTTTGTAAAGCAAAGACTGTCATGTGAGAAACCTCTTTTAGAGGAAAAAAATGAACTATTATCCACTTAGCCAATTGTCAATAATAAATTGAATTTTAATCCACTCACTCTTAAATTTAACAGATGTAAGTACTTCACTGACACATTTGTTTAATATTTTTCTTAAGCTGTTTATATTTACTCTCATAAATGTCTGTAGCATTTTTTGAGGGATTATATTGGATACTCCAAAATAAACAAAGCCTGTAGTTAAATATTCTATCTTTGCATACTTATTCTTCAAGTAATATTAAAAAATATTCATAGGTGAATTATATGGCTGTCTACTTTGTGGGATTTAAGCTGTTAGGTCTGGCGGAGGGTAAACAGGTGGCAAGAAAGTGGCCAAGGGAGAGTGGGAACCAAATTGTAGCTAGGAACCAAATTGCAGCTAGGAACTGTTCCCTGGTGGCAACGCACATTGTAAAAATTCCATAATAACCTTTAAGTGAACTAGAGCTCATTACCATCTAATTAGCATGGCATGGGTAGAGTTTTGTAAAGGATTCTGGGGAAGACTCATGTGCAAAAAGGCAAACTGTTATATAACCAACCTGTTAGGTAACCTGTCATGTGATCTGTTATATAACCCAAACCTGTCAATCACCCCAAAGGTGGGAAACAACAACCAATCCTGACAGGCGAAAGGCGGGACAAACTAGTGAGCTTTTAAAAGGCAGTGTTTGCTCAGGCTTTGGGGTCTTTCTCCACTTGTGGAGACTGACCTGTTCTACTGTCACTGGAACATAGTTTCACTTTGTGTAGCCTCCTTCTTTACTTTCCTTCTTTCTTTTATGTGATAAACTGTATAAAATTGCTCGGTGTTTGTGATCACTCCATCATCGACTTGGAACCAGTACTCATTCTTGACACTGGAAACTGGGCGACCAGGGAACATCCAGACAGACTTAACAAAGGGACATTTTGAAAGTGCCCATTTCTACCTGAAAATACAGTTTACAGAGGTGAGGACCTAAAATCCTACAATTCAATTCAAATAATTATTTTTAAAGTCATTAAAAATCACATAAGTCAGGGATGAGTTTCATGTAATATATATTATCTGAAATTTGCCATGTTTTAGTAGCCTTGTTATTCTCAAAAGTAAATAAACAGCCTGAAAATCAAGCACACAAAACTCCTCTTATACACAGAGATAACAAAAAATCATCTGTCAGGTTTTTTCAAAGGACGGCATTGCTAGTAAATTGTTTAATACAAAAACATCCCTGCACACAAGGGTGTGCTAGCCCCAGTGTTTGCTTCTTGCTTGACTACTGGGGTGGAGGGGGTGTTAACTTGGTTTTTTTGAGCTTGTTTTGCAGAACTGGAAAAATACCAAACAGAAAAGGGCATGTAGCCCCCCACTGAGCATCTGCGAGACCACATTCCAAGAAGTCAGGTAAGACCAGCAAAACAGAAAAGAACTGCTCTGGAAAACCACCACCTTCCGTTATCATTTCACAATGACTACTCTGGAAAAAAACTGCCTTCCATTATCATTTAGCAATTACAACTTTGCTGCTCTTTAAAATTTCAATAAAAGCCCAAGCCACTCATCTTCGGGGCTAGCATTTCTTCTTCCTTTCATGCCATGCCATTTCCTCCCTTGGAAAGTAAAATAAACTTCTTGCTTCAAAATCTGTCTTAATCTTTGAGTTGAGAATTGTTTCTCAGTCTGTGCTACAAGCACCCCAACAGTTCTGGTAGTTGATTCAGAAAGTAAGTGGCCCCCTAGACTATCATGTTACAGATTTTTCAGTTGTTAGTATCTTATATGGAATTAGTTAGATTTTTTCAGACTATAAAAGAACAATCTTGTGGGATTGATTTTATGTACCATTTTCAAGAAGATTTTTGATTAAAAATTGTGATCATTTTTAAGTATCAAAAATGCAGTGCAACAAATGCTATGAAGGAAACACAAATGTCAATATAGTACCATTGTCATTGGGATTATGACCTAAAATGAATCAAAATATGGACGCCATCATCCATAGATGCCATCACTTGGAGGGAAGCAAGCAAGGCAGATAGAACGAACAAACAAGAAGCAAACTTTTTCAGGTGCATTGCTAATAAAACCTTAATTTATTTTATTTTATTTTATTTTTTTTTTTTTTGAGACAGAGTCTCACTCTGTTGCCCGGGCTAGAGTGAGTGCCGTGGCGTCAGCCTAGCTCACAGCAACCTCAGACTCCTGGGCTCAAGCGATCCTACTGCCTCAGCCTCCCGAGTAGCTGGGACTACAGGCATGTGCCACCATTCCCGGCTAATTTTTTCTATATATATTTTTAGTTGGCCAGATAATTTCTTTCTATTTTTAGTAGAGACGGGGTCTCGCTCTTGCTCAGGCTGGTCTCGAACTCCTGACCTCGAGCGATCCACCCACCTCGGCCTCCCAGAGTGCTAGGATTACAGGCGTGAGCCACCGCGCCCGGCCTAAAACCTTAATATTAAAAAATAAAACAATATAAAGCCTTGAAGTGCTTTGGTTGTTCCCCCTCACAGTCTGGATTAGTGGCTCGCAAACTTGGTTGTGTAGGAGAATCACCCGGAGATCTAACAGAGCACACAGAGGTGCAGGTGCATTTGGGTCGGGTAGGACTTGAGTCTTTGTAGTTTCATTAAATTCCCAGGTAATTTTAATAATAAGAACCCCCAGTTTAAGTAAAGATACATTTTAGGGATATTATAGCTAAAGTCATTTTTCAACAAAAACCAAAAAAAAAAAAAATTTAGAAAAAGAAAGAAATTTATTTTCTTTCTATGACTATTTGTTTTTTTGGTTTTTTTTTAATGTTAGCAGTTGCTGGTTAGAAAATGAATATTAATATTAAGTGAATCATATTTTTGTCCCTCCTTTCTACTTAGATTAAACCTCCAGACGGAATAAATTCTCTGATTTTCCCGTATTGTATTTGAAAATTGCATTAAGTCTTGGTGCCTGTTGCCCATCGTCAGGCAGGTGAGTGTGTAATTCTCTTCCTGTTCCCACACACACAGAAAGCAATACTTGCTGGCACAATGGAGCACTGTGCAAATATTTTCTGCCTTGCTACACTCACCCTCTTGCTCTTTGGGGCTTTAAGTTTCCCATTGTGCCCTCATTCTTCCAGCAGAGGAAATTGTACCACCCACAGGGATCATGCTGTGTTTTCAAATCCTGGTGGTAACGCAACAATGGTCATTCCTAGCAATGGTCAAACACAGAGAGAGGAAAACAGTGCCTGTATCTGGGTCAGCCCAGCTGCTGCTGGCTTAAGGAACAAGTCTGGAAGCCCCAGACTCGTGGGAACCTGTGTTTTGTACCCAGTTCATTTTCGCCCAGCAGGCTGCCTGTGTGCGGCTGAGATGGTGCTTGATGAGATGTGGTGGAGTGAGGGGGACTTCAGGGGAGAGGAGAGAACTTAGGGAAAAAATATTGGACAAAAATGCAAATGAAGTAAAGGTAATGGCCAGCATTACCAGGCTCCGTTGCTTTCAATAACACAAATGCTTTCAAGAAGATGAATTTCTAGGACAAGAGAAAGACAGCACAGATACAATCTAATTAACAGAACTGTTATGGGCAACTGATTCTATTATTTTCAATAGGCTGAATCAGAGGATCTGTTCCAACATCATCATATCTTGTAATAATACTCAAAAAGGAGGGATGTACAGAGACAAAACTGAACTTAACTTTTTCATACTCTTTCATGGAAATACCTAAAGATGCAAAATTTCAAAATGACCCAAAGTATAAACTTGATAAATGGCATCCATGTCATGGTAAAGCATTAATTAACATAACAGAAACTTAAAGGAAAAAACCAAAAGAAAAAAAAAAATCTCAAAATCCTCTCAATCTGATAATCATCTTTCATTAAAGCAAAAGCTCTTCTTGAAAATTCATGCATTACACACATCTATGGAATTATCTGAAAAGAGCAGATAATTCTAAAAAGCTATTATAATGGATTTCCATACACTACTGTGTCATATATGATTTTACTGTATCTGAATATATTGATAAGTATTTGTAACATTTTATTTAACTTTGTTGACTCTAACGTATCTAAATATTTTTTCTTTAATTTCAAAACCAATTTCCTAAGGTATTTTTTTTCGTTAGCTTTAAACCAGAAAGAGAAATATATATTAGGAGATTTTTTGCAAAGACATTTCCAAAGCTATAAATATCTATGTAAAATGTTTTTTTTTTCTGTATCTATTATTTTAGAAGTAAACAACTAACTAAAAACCCATGGTTAATATTTTGATTTAAATCCCCACTAATAGTCCAAATAGCCATAAGAAAAATCATTGAATATCTACATTTTAGTTTCCTTACCTATTAAGTGAGGAGATTAACAGTGCTGCTCTGAAAAGTTTCATGAAGTTCATTGAAATTCTTAGGGGAAACGTACTTTCTAAATGTAAGGTTACTAATTTTTTTTTTAACAATTGAGTTAGACATAGGGATGTAGACACACACTACATTTGGAAATCTCTGAAAATAGAATTGGACTCTCCTGTTTCCAGGAATATTGGTGAATCAGTAATCTACTGGGATGGATTTTGGTAATCTTTTAAATGAAAAAGTATTTTTTAACCATAAAGATCATACAGAGAGTACACATTTTGGTGTTGTTATTAAAAATATACATGTGTCTCACAGTCGTAGGTTGGGGATCACAATCTCTGGCTCTGTGGAGAAACAATTAAAAATTTTAAGAGCATTTTTTTAAATAAAATCAAGTAAAGCTTACCCAGTTTTAGTAAATTTAGTAATTTAGTTTTCTAAATTCCAAGTCCAACTAGGCATAACTTTACAATAGAAAAAAACACTTCAGCTACTGGCTTAATAAACACTTCCTTTGTTTATCAAATGTCCATTAAGTTATCATTCAAAGCACTTCTTTCTAAAGTAGGGGTTCATAAACTTTTTGGAATCACAGATTCCTTTGAGAATCAAATGAAGACTAAGAATTCTCACTGCCCCCCACTCCTGTGCATATACACAAAATTAAACTTAGAATTTGAAGAGGTCTTCAAACTATTTTAAGTCTAGGTTAAGAATTCCTCATGTCCAAATGGACTGAGGTTAATTCATTCAACAATCACCATTAACCACACACTTTGTGCTAAGAAATGCCCCAGATACTGAAGAGGCACAGGGAGAGAGGAACTGTTCTACTCCTAGTGGGCCACCCACATACATTGGGTAAAACATGTCTACTTCATCACAGAAATGACTTCATTTGGCCTCACAAAAACGAATAGAAAGTGACTATAATGATTACAATTTTGAATACAGTGAGAAAATTGAAAACATTCAGCTAAAGGAGACAATGATCTTTTTCTCTCCCCCTTTTTCTTCTTCCTGCTTCCATAAAATGTAAGTAAACATGAAACCTAAGTTTTGCTTTAAAAAAGTATGTTACAGCTTACAGTCAAGTTAATAAGCATTTTTGAGTGTCTGGAATAGGAATAGCAATATGCTAGATACCGGAAAGGTCTGAACCCAAACATTTCAAAGCCATCCTTTATTTCCATTCATTTCTATGCTTTCATAATCGTGTGTTCTTTCTCACTGGGCACTTGCTTTTGAAAAACGGCATTTTAACACTTGACTGTCTCTTCAGCAAAAGCCATCTCACTGAAATAATATAACAGACTGTGTCCTGCTGAGCATGATACCTTGTGAGGAAACAGAGAAAAGGAATAAAGACTTGCTTAACACTGATGAGTATCAGGAAAAATAAACAAAATGTCAAGAGATAAAGGATAAATATCAAAAATTGTACATCGGTATGTATGTTGTATGCAGTGAGGTTTTAAACAAAGAATGCAATGGCTCTGTCCAGATAAGGAAGCTCTAACAGGAAGCCATCCCTCCATCTGTATTTTATTGTGTCTCATTTAGGAGCCAATTCGTTGGGTCACTGGCAGGTAGATGAGTGGACCGAGGTAGACAATGTAAACAGAGGCAAAATAATGGAGAAGGAGCCCCTTAGAGGCCCTCTGGGAGCTGTTCATGAAGTGGGTGTGCTTCTATTAGACATGGAGAGAGAGCCCCAATAAAATTCTTCTATTTCTGCAACTATTCTTCACCTGGAAATGAAAGCAAGAAGCACAAATAATAATAATAATATATATATATATATATATATATATATATAAAGGAAAAGACGACAGAATAACAAATAACCACACACAGTCACTTTGGACCTATTCCGAAACAACAGAATACACTTTAAAAAGCAGTAAAAACAATAAAAATCCAGTCATGGTGAAAAAAGGAGAGCCTTAGCCGCAATAAAGGCAGTCAATAAAGAAGCTCTCTCATTTAAACATCAAATGCACATTGTTTCGCAACACCTGTTATTCAGCCATAATAGCTTTCTTAACCTGTCAAAGTGTTTAAGCTGAGGAAAAGGAATGGGCCTCCAGCTGCGCTGAGCTGCGGAGAAAGCCTGCGCGCAGCGATATTAGTTTAATGAAATGTGTACAGACTGTAATTGTGGTAATAAGAGGGCAATTCCCGGAGGGGCCGTAGGAAGGCGGTGAGCGCAGCCAGGCAGAAAACAGAAGCCTGCAGGCGGAGGAGAGAAAACCCGGCCTGCCCGGAGAGGAGGGCAGGAAGTGAGCTGGAAACATCAGGGAGAAAGAAATCCTGGGAAGAAGTTTTCCTCCTACTCACTCCAGGAAAGAAAGCGGGTCTACAAGGGGTTAAAACCCTCTCCGTGCAGCACAGCTGACCCAGAGCTAATCCGAATCAGTGTTAACTTGGAGCTCAAGGGAAAGGGCTCTTCAGTCTGCAACAAGATGGCACTGACCCTTCTGAAACTCATATTCAGGCTGAGAGACAATGAAGAATCAACAATAAGTGAGGGCTAAAAGGAGTGATACAAAAGAAGGAATAAAAATAAATTGCAAATCAAATAAGCATTGGTTTATGTTTGTGCTTATCTAGGCATCATAGGGGAAAGAATAATATTCATAAGAGAAGGAGCCACTTCTATCAATTACTTGATAGACAATCCATGTGTCATGATTTTAAACTTCCCTAATAATTTAAAACACCTAAGAGCAGAAGGCCACGAGCATAAACATCCAGAGGAGCCAGTGCCATGGCAGGAAAACCTAAATTATTAATATAATTGACAAATTGCTGGGGGCCCACTGTGGATAAGTCTGAGAGTTCAAAACTCCAGGGAGACCCAGTCACTGGGGAGCCACCATACTTTTGTGAGTTTTACTTTTAGAGCTCTGCCAGGTTCCTTCAGTAAATACTGGAGAAAAATCCCCTCATTTTACTGGCAGGAGAAAGGAAAAGGAACCATTTTGAAATACATGAGAGCATTCTATTCTTCTTAACAAGGTCTGCCCTCAGAAGAAACTATTTAGCCAAAGTCTAACCTGCTTTTATCAGAGCCTAGTCTCCCCACAGAAAGGAAATTTCCAACTCCAGATCCCACCTAATAGAGAGGAAAAATACAGAGAAGAATTTGGGAAGGTTACCGTCCAGAGGCACAGCCTCAGTAAAAGACTGAGAGACCTAATCATAGGATTGATTGTAGAATACTTCCCTTCTCTCTCCACACCTTACTATCACATGACTAAAAACCTATTTACTGCAGTTTATTTTACTCAGAACATCATGTCTGGCTATCAAGAAAAAAAAGTACAAGGTATACAAAAGGCAATAAATACAGGTTAAAGAGAACAAGCATCAGAACCAAACTCAGATATGGCAGTGATGTTGGAATTATGTTTTAAAACTACAATGACTATACTAAGGGTTCCAATGCAGAAAATAGACAATATGCAAGAGGAGATGAGCAATGTAAGCACAAATATGGAAATTATAAGGAAGAATAAAAAGGAAATGTTGGAGATCAAAATCACTGTATCAGCAATGAAGGATGCCTTTGGGCTCGTTAGTAGATAGGAAACAGCTGAGAGAAGAATCTTTACACTTGAGAATATTTCAACAGAAAGCTCCAAAACTGAAAAGCAAAGTGAAAAAAGACTGAAAAAAAATAGCAGATATCTAAGAAATATGGGATGACTGCAAAAGGTATAACATACAGATATGTAAATACCCAATGGAGAACAAAGAGAGAAACAGAAGAAATATTTGAAATAATAATGACTGAGAATTTCCTCAAATTAATATCTGACACCAAATCACAGATCCAGGAAGCTCAGAAAACACTAAGCAGGATAAATGTGAAAAAGTTATTATTACTATAAAAAATCCTGATGGAAGCCAGAGGAAAAAAACAGTTTATCTACTGAGGAGCAAAAATAAGAATTTTAGCTGACTTCTCATCAGAAACTATGCAAGCAAGAGGAGAGTGGAGTGAAATATTTAAGTGTAGAGAGAAAAAAACCCACCATCTTAGAATACTGTACTCTGCAAAATTGTCCTTCAAAAGTGATGGAGAAATAAAGATCTTCTCAAACAAAAATTGAAGGGAATTTGTTGTCAGTAGACTGGTCTTGAAAAAATGTTAAAAGCAGCTCTTTAGAGAGAAGGAAAATAGGGAAATGAATGTAGCTCAGCAACTCACATCTACATAAAGAAAGGAAGAGCACTGAAGAAGAAATAAATGAAGATAAATAAAAACTTTTATTTTTCTTATTCTAAGAATATTTCTTATTCTTTTATATTTCTTATTCTTGAGCTAACAGTTAAGAGTTTATTCAAAGTAACAATAGCAACAATGTATTCAATTATGTATGCGTATGTGTATATATTTTTATGCTTATGTAAAGGTGAAATGAATGATAGCAATAATACAAAAATGGAAGGGAGAATTAGGATTATTTTGTTATTATATGGTACTCCCACTACCTGTGAAGTGGTAGAGCGTAATTTGAAAGCAGACTTGGACATGCTTGAAGCTCTGACTTGGGTGGGGCAAAGGCAATACATGTAACCTAAACATTTGTACCCTTGTAATATGCTGAAATAAAAAAAAAAAAAGAAAGTGGGCTTGGACTAGTTGTAAATGTATATCGTAAACTCTAGGGCAATTGCTATAAGGAGTAAAAAAGGTATAAAGTGATATTCTAAGAAAGGAGAGAAAATGGATCTGTATAAAATGCTCACTTTTAACGACAACAGGCAGAAAGAGTGGAAAACAGTAATAGAAACAAAGAACATGGGCAACAAATAGAAAGCAGTAACAAATATAGTAGATATTAAAACAGCTATATCAATAATCACTTTAAATATCAGATGTCAAATGTACCAATTAAAAGACAGATTGTCAGAGTGTACCAAAAACCAAGACCCAGCTATATGTTGTCTGCAAAAATCCCACTTCAAATAAAAAGGCACATATAGATTAAAAGTAAAGGGATAGGGAAAGATATATCATGCTACCATTAGTCAAAAGAAAGTGAGAGTAGCTATATTAATTAAGAAATACAGACTACAGAGCAAGGAAAGTTATCAGGTATAAAGAAGGGAATTATGTAATGAAAAGTGATGATGAAGTCTCCAAGAATGTGAACATGTCTACCAACAGAGCATTAAATATGTGAGGCCAGGACTGACAGAACTTCAAGGAAAAAATAGATGAATCCATTATTATCGCTGGAAATTTCAACACCCCTCTATCAGAAATGGACAGGTCCAGCAGGCAGAAAATCAGTAAGAGCATAGTTGAATGTAGTAATACCATCAATTAACTGGATATAATTGATATTTATAGGCAACTTCATCCAGCAATAACAGATTCCACATTTTTCTCAGTTTATATGGAATATTCACCAAAACAGATAACATTCTGAGACATAAAACACAACTTAAAAATTTAAAAGAATAGAAACCATATAATAATTGCTTTTAGACCACAATGAAATTAAACTAGAAAGCAAGACTAGAAAAGTAGTTGGAAAAAAAACCTAAAACATTTGAAGATTTAAAAACACATTTCTAAATTACATGTTGGTCAAAAAAGCAATTTCAAAAGAAACTTAAAATTATTTTGAACTGAATGAAATTAAAACATAATTTACCTAAATTTGTGGGGGTTAGCAAAGCAGTGCTTAGAGAGAAATTTATAGCACTGATTATATCTAATAGAAAATAATAAGAATGTAAAATCAACCATCAAAATATGTACAAGACCTGTATGAGGAAAACTACAAAAAAAAAAAACTGATGGAAAAAATTGCAAAAGAGCTACATAAATGGAGAGATAGTCCATGTTCATGAGCAGGAAAACTCAAAACTGTCAAGATGTCAGTTCTTTCCAACTTCATCTCTAGATTCAATGCAATCCCAAACAAAACCCCAGCAAGTTAGTATGTGTATATAAAAATGCTTATTCCAAAGTTTATATGGAGAAGCAAAAAGCTCAGAATATCCAACACAATATGGAAGGAGAAGAACAAAGTTGGAAGACTAACACTACCTGACTTCAAGCCTTACTATAAAGCTACATTATGACACTGCCTAACTTTAGTAGTGTCATACTGTAAAGCTACAACGATCAAGACAGTGTGGTATTGGTGAAGAAATGGACAAATAAATCAATGGAAGAGACTAAAGAGCCCAGAAATAGACCCACATAATATATGTCGACTGATCTTTGACAGAGGAGCAAAGGCAATAGAATGAAGCAAAGAGAGTCTTTTCAACAAGGATGCTGGAATAATTGGACATCCACATGTAAAACAATGAATTTGACACAGACCTTACATCCTTCACAAAAATTAACTCAAAATGGAGCACTGACTTAAATGCAAAACACAAACCATAAAGCTCCTAGAAGATAACTTAAAAGAAAATCTACATGATCTTGGATTTGGTGGCAACGTTTTAGGTACAACACCAAAGGCAGAGTAATTTCTCACAAAATAAACATGCTCTTACCATAGGATCCAGCAATCATGCTCCTTGGCATTTACCTAAGAAGTTGAAAACTTATTTCCATGGAAAAACCTGTACACAGATGTTTATAGCAGTTTCATTCAAAACTGCCAAAACTTAGAAGCAACTAAATGTTCTTAGCAGGTGAATGGATAAACAGTGGTATATCCAGACAAGGGACTATTATTCAGCACTCATATATAAATGAGCTATCAAGCCATGAAAAGATGTGGAGGAAACTTAAGTGCATATTACTAAGTGAAAGAAGCCAATTGAAAGAGGCTACATTGTGTGATTCCAGTGATTCCAACTACAGGACATTCTTGAAAAGGCAAAACTATGGGGACAGTAAAAAGATCCGTGGTTGCAAGGCATTATTAGAGAGGAAGGGATAAACAGGCAGAGCACAGAGAATTTTTAGAGCAGTGAAATTACTCTGTATGATTTTATAGTGGTGGGCACACCATTGTGTCTTTGTCCCAACCCATAGAATGAATGTACAACACCAAGAGTGAACCCTAATGTAAACTATGGACTTTGGGTAATTATGTGTCAGTGTAGGCTCATCGATTGTAACATATGTACCACTCTGGCTGGGGATGTTGATAAGCAGCAAGGCTACGTGTGTGTGTGTGTGTGTGTGTGTGTGTGTGCAGGCAGGGAGTATATGGAAAGTCTCTGTACTTTCCTCTCAATTTTGCTGTGAATATGAAACTACTCTAAAAAATAAACTACAGACAGTCCCCAATTTACAATGGTTAGACTTATGATTTTTCTACTTTACAATATTGCAAAAGTAATATATATATATGCAGTAGACATTAGGTACTCATACAACCATTCTGTTTTTCACTTTCAGTGCAGTATTCAGTAAATTACATGAGATATTCAGCACTTTATTATAAAATAGGCTTTGTGTTAGATGACTTTGCTTAACTGTAGGCTAATTTGAGTGTTTTGATCACATTTAAGTTACACTAGGCTAAGCTACGATATTTGATAGGCTAGGTGTATTAAATTAGTTTTCTACGTGCAATATTTTCAACTTATCATGAGTTTACCAGGATGTAACCTCATCATAAGTTAAGGGTGATCTGTAATTTGAATAACATAAAACTTGTTGGAATATATTTATCTTTTTAATCTATAATATATGCCCAGGGATCATTTTAAGAAGTAAATTAGCTTAACCCTTACATTCATGTGCTAGAGCTTGAGCCCTAGAAATTGTCTATGAAATTATCTTTTCTTCTTCATACTTGAAATGTAGTAAAAGATAGCTTAGACTTTGAATTTGAAAACTTAGGGTCATTTCCTGGCTCTGTAACTTTCTGTTGGTTGGCCTGTCTGAATCTTACTTTGCTCATGTGAAAAATCAGAATAATAATACATATTCTAAATTCTACTGGGCTCATTTACAAATGTTTTATGTAGTCCTGACCAGTCTACATCTATAGTTGCCTAAGGACAGACATCCTGACTGTTTGAGCTACAAAAAGAGATATCCCAGTAAAGTGCAGGCAAAATGAATGCAGATTCCTTGTTTGAAATTTGATATTAGAACAAATTTTTAAAACTTTTTAAGAGTTAAAAACTACATAGAGCTGAATATGTCCTCTTTTCCTACTCCACATAATTAGTAGGCATTGATCACACAGATATTTAGTTAATTACTCAGAAACCAACTAATATTAACTAATATTTGCATATTGCTTTATAATTTCTATAGCATTTTCATTAACAGATGCTTACTTTAATGCAAGTAAAATACTTGGAAATATGTCTAAGATAAAGCAAGCCCTTCATAAATGATATTTTTGGGAGTTTATATGCAACAACTTATAAGATGAGGAGGAATAATATTCTAATCTATGGTTCACAAATACGAAAACTAGCTCTAAAGATCAAATCACTTGCATAAACTTACAGCACTAGTAACTGGCAAATTAGAATCTGAACCTAGATTATACAACACCAAATGGTATAACCTCATCATTACTCTATGCAACCTAATCTACAACTCATGTAGCTTGGGGGAAGCAATGAATAAACAAGTTAAATAAGTGTTTGTTATGTCTTTAATATAAATACATTGAACCTCTCCAGATAAGGGCAAGGAGCACACTATTACTCATATTTCTTTGGTAAGAGGACTATTTTTTTCAGAACATCTTGTGGAAATAGTATTCTAAATCTATAAACTTAAGAAATTGCATGATTCCTAAGAAAACTTCCAATTCTAACATTCTATAGTTTTATTCCTCATTTTACTAACTGGATCTCTGTTCTCTTTAGATCTGAATCTGCTTTTTTTTTTTTTCTTTCTTTTCTTTTTATTATTATTATTTTTTTGAATCTGCCTCTTAACCAAGCCAGATCTGTTTCCTCCATCTGAAATATCACATAAACAGTTATTGTGAAGATCATAGGTGATCTTTGATACCAATAATAAAACAAAACAATGCAAAACCAAAGGCATTTACTTCTGAAAAGTAAGTACTATGTAGATTTAAGTAACATTTAAAATCATCAATTGAAAAACTAAGATACATTTTCCTAACTAACTTGAAATATCCATTTTTAAATAACATTTAAATAAGTCAAAGAATTTAGCAAGTGTCCCATGAGATGAAACCTGAGCTAAGTTTTAGTGGGAGAATTCTATAATCTATTTCCAAACTAACCAAGATCTCTGGACCCAGCTTTGTAATCTTTGCTTATGCCTACGTGTTTTAACTTTTTTTGAGATAAAATTTTAAATCAAATTAATTCAAGGAATCCAGAAAGCTGAACTTTTCATCTCCAATCATGTTCCTTGTATAATAATAATAGATTAGAGTTTCTGAGAACTGCCCCAGCTGAGACCTCATATTGTGAGGTGACACCATCGCCTTTCATTGTCCACACTCTTCTCTGATCCACGATGTCATGTGGAGCATCCTGACTGATAGAATCTGACATGCCTTGTCACCGAGCCAGATGAACCAGCTGGGAGGTCTACTGAGCAACAAGCTTCAGCAAAGGCAACTTGGAGGTTAAAAATGTTTAATTTTTTTTTTTGAGGACCGATTAACCTGAATTACAGAGAAGCTTTCCCAAATCTAAGCCAAGCAAAATGATTAAGAACAAGATCAATGTTCACTTTTGAATATAACAAGATTCTGGGCCAATCCTATGCATATACTTTCTTGTGATTGCTTCTAAAATAAAAAAATAAAAGGTATTCTTTTCCCCCCTTAATATTAAAACAAAAAAGAAACTGTCAGATTAAGATTAGTGCAATCTTACTAGTTCAAACTGTTTGGTTGATCTGACAGTAGTAGTTTCTTAAAACAGAGCAGAAATATTTCTTTTCCACTGAATTCTAACAGACTATTACAAGAGAAATGGCCATTTTTCTCGAGGTCTATGGAGTAACTTGTATTTCGGGTATGGGGTTGTATTTAGTCTCACATGGTTGTCACCATCAGCCCCCTCTCCTAGGGAGTAGCTGTTGATGTTGTCATGGGAAACAGTCTGCTTAGGGATTAAGCCGACATGACTTTATTCCTACAGTCTTGACATTATTAAAATATGTCCAAAGAAGAAAGCCTGACTCTGTGAGCATCAGGCAAAATAAGTTTGAACTTCGGCTCTTTCATCAACTCATCCATTCTGGTGGCCCTGCCTTCCTCACCTAAGTCAGACTCTTCGAGTGAACTGCTTCTGCAAGCATGAGAGACGCATCTCTTTCCACCATATTAAGTAGCCGACCTTTATCCTCACATGCTTTTCCCTACTCCTTATTGTCTTCTTTCATTCAATATCTGAGCCCCAAGAAGGTATTTCTTGTCTTACATCATCTTCCTCAATCAGCAAAGTAAAGGGATCAACTTTAGGTCAATATGAGTGAGATATGCTTCCATAGATATATAAGTCATTTCCCTAATCATGGAAACAAAAAATTCCTGGTACCTCATTAAAAAGAACATAAAACTTTATTAAATAGGGTGAAGGTAAAAAATTTTATGGCCCGTCCCCTAACAACACCTCTGCAAAAGGACAATTCTGGCCAGGATTGTATTTAAAAAGGATTTAGTCCTTGCTGTATATATTAATTCAATGTAGCTTCTGCCTGTACAAATGTTTCCCAATTAAAAGTAAAAGGCTTGGTTTCTGATCGTTTTCAGAATGAGCTCTATTCATAATATCATTGTTGCTGTCTGTAAATGTCACCAAGGTAAGAATTGTCTATTTTTAGCCTACTTCAGCCTTCAGCTTCAGAAGAAAACTTAAGAGAAAACGTATGAGCTGTCTGTACTGAAAGGCCCTGTTCATTGAGTCTTCTGTATGTGCTCCCTGGGCATCTAGAAGTTCTGCAGCGTATTGTTCAAGCTATTCAAGGTTGAGCATCTATTCACACCTCTTTGAAATTAAAATAGTCCTGGCTTTCCCAAAACAGTCTGCTTATTAGGTCTAGGCCTTTCCAACCCCTGTCTCAGGGCAAATAATCAGAACAGCTTCCTTTGCTCTTTCCTGTACTTTATTGTGTGTTTCAAGGTTGAAAAAAAACTGTAGGATCAATGATTTTTCTTTAAAATATGACATAGTTATTTCTTGCCCACAGAATAGATACCATAGATTTTCTTAGGGCACAGGTTGTGATACTAGATGAGGTTGGTTTGGGGCTGTTTGACTCCTCTGCTCCTCACAGGAGTGATTCACTTGCACTCTGGACATACATTCCTGCTGACACTTCAAAACAATGTTTCCTTTTAGGCACAGTACACAAAACCAGGCTTTATCCACCCAGAGGCCAAGACCATATTTTAAAAGCTAAAAATAGAATTTTTAAAAAATTGTTTAGAAGACATAAAACATTAATTCTGGCTTTGCCTAGGGTACTCCTCAAACACAGGGACAAATATTAGCTATTTGTTGTTATCACCATTGGAGATTTCTGCACCTTGATTTTAATGGCTATTAGCAATGTTCCTATGTTTTTCTTTTTTCTTTCTCTTTTTTTTTTTTTTTTTGGTATGGTCATTCCTAAACCTGTGAATTTCCGCTACTGGAACATGGATTTTTCAGCACACACAGGTTTCGTGGAGCAAATCATTCTTCTTGATATCAGGAAGATAATATCGTTGATACAGATGAATATATAACCAAAGGAAACAGTATTTTCTAATAAAACTGTATCTTTCAATTGGGATGTTGACTAGCAGAGCAGAACTTCTAATAAACACAGTTGAAGTGAATGGCTTTTTAGCAGTTTTAAATCAAACTGAGGCCAAGAGAATTCCCAGGCACCCCTGAGCTCATGAGAAAACCAATCATTTTCTCTTCTTTGAAATAAAATTGGGAAGCTTAAAATACAGAGTATAAGAGCACAAGCTTTGAAGTCAGCCGGACATAGCCAGTTAATACTGTTAACTCCTGTGATCTTCAACTTTCCTATATGTATTGTGGGGGTAATAACAGGTAGGTAGAGATAATTCTTACGGGATAACATGTAGCCTGGCACATAATAAATGCACAATAAAGCCAAACTGCTTTGATGCTAAGCTGTATTTTCTTAATTTTTACTAACACCATGAAGAGTTTCTCCAAGGTCACTGAAAATAAACAATAGTTCTAGACTCTTAACCAAAAGGTTATCATTCAATAACATAATAACCAACGGATGTCAAAACATTCACCCAACCTCAGACTCTATGGGTGTGAAAGGGAATCATCACCATTTTAACGCTCCCATTCATTCATTTCCTGCACCCGGGGCTGAAATTCACCACAGGTGTAGTCGCTGAACAGTGATCAAATTGGGACTATTTTGCCCACATGATTTTACTGCATATTCTAGTTCTTAATAAGCTTTTGTACGTGTGTGTGTGTGTGTGTGTGTGTGTAATATACACTGGTGATGGAAGGCCTGGAGTTCCGTGACTTAGAAGTGAAAGTCTTTGTATTAAATTACCAATCCTTTGAACTAATATGTCTCCTAAATAGGCAATTCCTATCATCAAATTTTATTTTCTTTCTTTATGATTGTATTTCACCCATCACTAATTCCCTATTTTTCCTGGTTCTCATTAACTGCTTTCTTTAAATCTTTTTGCTTATCAGTCCTTTGAAGACTGTGCTCTATAAAATGTTTTAAACAGTTTATATTTATTTACTCACTCAGCAAACATTAAGAAGACATGTATTACGTGCAAAGAAATGTGCTAAGGATGGGTGAGTGTACAAGGATAAACAAGATAAAGTTATTGTCCATCAGGACCTCACTATTTAGTACGAAAAAAATAGCAAAGTACTCACGCCAAACAATAATGTGAGACAGATTCTGGTAAGTTCCATAAAGTTATCTCATTGGTTTATGGTAACGTCAATCTCCAGTCTTGCCTTGCT
Organism: Eulemur rufifrons; assembly: GCF_041146395.1. Classification (NCBI taxonomy): domain Eukaryota; kingdom Metazoa; phylum Chordata; class Mammalia; order Primates; family Lemuridae; genus Eulemur; species Eulemur rufifrons. The sequence goes on along the minus strand of NC_090995.1, from coordinate 4,651,444 downwards.
TTAATGTACGCCTCATCCTGGAGTCACGATGATCTTAAAAATGGAAATCGCATCACTGCTCACCTTACAACCTTCAGTGACTTCCATTTGCTATCAAGAAAAACTTCAAACACCATGGAATAGCATTCAGCGCTTTTCATGATTTGATCTCAGTTTAGCTCTCCAGTCTCCCATTTTTTTCATTGATCTCAACCCTTCCCAACTTTCTGTTTACTTGTCTCCACCACAGAAACAAAGTCCTGGTTTTGCTGTATCCTGAGTACCCAGCTGTGTCTGGCTCACGGAAGCCAACTGATAACTATTTTCATTAAGGGGGCAAATGGTGAGTTTTTATTTGAAAATATTGAATTCAAAGTTCTGGCATCTTCAGACCCATATATCCAAAAGGTAACTGGAAATGTTGAATTGATGCTTGAGATACAAAATGGGGCTCATAACATAGAACTTGGAGTTATTTGCAAACACATGCTCTTTTAAAGCATAACTACAAACAGAAACCAAGAAGGGAGTCTAAAATAGTGCTAGATGTTGAGTTAAATATATTTAAATAATTTTCTTTATTCTAGGACTTGGGAAATAATTTATTGGTATGAATCTTCCAGATGAAGTTATAATTTGCAGTATTTTCTAAATATATTTGGACAAAGAACATTTTTCTCATTGACATCATTAGTTTATAAATGTTTAGAGAGGGAAGGAAAGATGGGAGAAAGCAAGTAAGAGGTGATCAGAAAGTTAAAAAACAGAAAATAAAAGATCAGTAAGAATACAGTGGTATGGGCACCCACCCAAAGGAAAAAAAGACATTCTACAAAAAAGCCATCTGGACTAGAATGTTTACAGCAGCACAATTTGCAATTGCAAAGGTGTGAAAAGAACCCAAGTGCCCATCAATACATGAGTGGATTAATAAAATGTGGTGTATGTATATCATGTGGTTCTACTCAGCCATAAAAAACAACGACAATGGTGATCTAGCACCTCTTGTATTATGCTGGATAGAGCTGGAGGCCATTCTACTAAGTGAAGTATTCCAAGAATGGAAAAACAATTACCACATGTACTCACCATCAAATTGGTATTAACTGATCAACACTTATGTGTAAATATAGTAATAACATTCATTGGGTGTCAGGCAGGTGGTGGGGGAGGGGATGGGTATATACACACCCAGTGGGTGTGGTGCACACCATCTGGGGGATGGACACCCTTGAAGCTCTGACTTGGGTGGGGCAAAGGCAATATATGTTAACCTAAACATTTGTACCCCTGTAATATGCTAAAATAAAATTAAAAAAATCAGTCCCCTTAGATGCAAGAGCCAACAGGATTATCCCAGAGTTTCCTATATCCCCTATATCTGTAATTTGGATTTTTGCCACTTTGGACCAAAGCTCAACCATACAGGGGTATTTCTAGTCCTTCCTATAAGTCCTATCACTTTTTGATAACTAATTCTCTATTTCCCAATAAACTCAATGTATGGCCATGTACTTCTCAGGCTGAGAACATGAAGTTTGTGATCATGCATAAAATCTCTCTCTCTTCTTATGACAAAATAAATAATAAAATAAATCAAAAAAAGAATACAGTGGTATTCAATTAATCAAGTAATGTTGAAAGATTTAACTAGCTTAAGTATTTCTAACAGAACAAAAATAAGCAGTTGAGAAAATAAGGAACGGAAGAGAACGGGAAAGGGTAAGGTAAGACATGCAGGCACACAATGAGGCAGTGTGGTAGAGTTGTGGAGCTCTAGGACAGCCGTCCTGAACTGTCCTAGTGCTGTGAGTGAGGTGAAACCACCACATCCAGCTACAGGAACCACACCAAACTGGCCTAAGAACTCTGCAGTCTTAATTCAATTCATTGAGTTGTACAGACAGAGCCCCAGCTAGAACCTGGGTGATGTTTGTGCCTGTTGGAATCATATAATTGATGGACCATAGTCCCAAAATTGAGCTTATTTTTATTTTTGACAGCCTAATTCATTAGAGCAAGCTCATTGCCTGTTTAACATTCCAAAATCATTTGCTAAGGGACATATAGCAAGCGTGACCCCACAGAGACTGCTGACTGCCAGTGTACCTGTGTTATTTTACATTCCCCATCCATTCTCCCCACTTCCATTCCATCTTATGTATCATTTCTCTGTTTTACTTCACTTTTCCCCTTTGGAATTAAGCTTTCAGTGAGTCTCATTTTCTGCTTCTTTTCCACCCCTTTTCCCCTCTTTTCTCCCTAACCAAAAAATGCTATATAGCAGACAGACTCATTCATCTCTAGAACCTTATCTGGGGGAGCATATGTTTCTTTTCTTTGAGGTCAGATTAAGTGTCTCTTATATGCAACAAAAAGAAGAAATATGCATTGGCAGCAAATTCTCTTATGGTAAACCATCATTTCCATCCACTATGTTAAGCCAATTTAACATGCTTAAACATGCCTTTTGTCATCGACAACAAAAGCAAAAGGCAGCTGAACCCTGGTTAATAAATCATTTTCTGAGGCAGCAAGACTGCTTGGGAAATACGATGCCAGACATTTAAGACCATTCTCTAGAGAGTGCTAGTCATGAGTTCACCCAATTTCCTCACGATTAAAACTGTTTTAACAAAAGACATTTTAAAGAGCACAAGAAGTAACTAAATTTAAGACAAACTCACTAAGTAGTTGAGGCCAACTTTGCATTTGCAGAAGGGTGTATTGAATAAATTATTTCTGACCTAGGAGAATGAGTAATGGGAAGATATTATAGAGGTATGTCAAGAGAATATGAGTTCTAAGAAATGTTAGCTTGTATATTTAAAAAAAAAAAAACTAAACCTTCAGTCTTTTCCTATTTGAACTTCCATTTTTATTAATTTAAATTGAATGCATTCATTCACTATTAACAGGGTATCCAACAGTACATTTTAAATAAATTACCATAAAGGACAGAATACCTCAGCACTGAACAAACAAACAGCAAAAAAAAAGAAAATCAACTTGAAATGCTAACCAAAGAAAGGGGAAAGAGAGCAAGGAGAGGGAGTGGGGACGAGGGAGGGCGGGGAAAGGTGGTGTTCATGTGAAATGGCCATATATTTGACCACACACAGACACACACACACACAAAATGATGATTATGGCAGAAACCTTCCCAAATGTCAGGTTCTAGTTCAACTAACTAGAATTATCACTGCCAAATATTTGAGATGACAGCATAAGTAGGACTATTCACATTCTTGTATTTAATTTTATTACACTGTAAAAAACATTTGCTGCATTGTACATTCATTTATATTAGGTAGTACATGCATTCATTTCAGGTAGAACGTTTTCAGGTCAGGTGATGTGTTTAGAAATTCATCGTCAAGTGGTCTGGGAGAATTTTCCTGGCCTGACTTTTATCTTCTCCTCCCACCCAGCTGCTATATGACTCTTAGAGCTTGGACATGTTTCCAAGCTCTGAGCAAAGGGGAGTAAACGCTTTTGAATACACAGGTGCCACTGTGTGCAGAATCCCCTATTGCCATGCTTACTGATGAACGTAGGGGAGAAACAAACAACCCTGGCCAGATAGCACAGTCATCTCCAGTCTCTGAAAATGACACAGTTTCCCAAGCAGATGAGTAACATGCAAAGTATCATTGTCCATATGGACACATAGAGGAAATCTAGATTGAATGGCTCCTAAGGAGAGACAAAAAGCTATGCTTTGAAAAGAATCGTCCATTGCCAGTAGAAACATGTAGTAAATCTCTGGCTAGTGTAGAGCTCGCTATTGTCTCTCTAACAACATACTGTATGCATATAAATGCTTTAGCCTTAAAATAATGAAGTGCTTAATTTAGCTAAATTGTCCTTACAATAACAATAATACTTATGTGGCAATTACTGTGCAAAATGCTAAACATGCATTATCTCTCTTTTACATGAGAATATTGAGCTGACAGAACAAATTATTTAGCATGATCTCTGCATTTATATTTTTATTTAGCTTTATTTACTAGAAAGAATACTACTGTGAGACAACTTCTAAGTTTGAGGCTGGTTCTACCCCATACATCTAATACTACCTCTACCAACTTTGTTAGTTGATATTTATTGAACACATGCTATTATGTGGGCATTATTCTGAATGCCTTACTGATTTTGTGTTCAAAATAAAACTTTGAAACATTGTCATCTTTATATTATAGATGAGGAAACTGGGGGAAAACGAGGCTATTTACTAGAAATTATTCATGTGATAAAAGGGGATGGGATTTGTAACTTGGCATTCTCGATATTTTTAGCCATTTTGCAATTGCAAAGATGTGGAAAGAACCCAAGTGACCATCAATACATGACTGGATTAATAAAGTATGGTATATGTATACCATGGAGTACTAACTACTCAACTACAAAAAACGGTGGTGAACTAGCACCTCTTGTATTATCCTGTTTAGAGCTGGAGCCCATCCTTCGAAGTGAAGTATCACAAGAATGGAAAAACAAGCACCACATGCACTCACCATCAAACTGGTACTAACTGATCAACACTTAGGTGCTCACATGGAGGTAATATTCATCGGGTGCCAGTCAGGTGGTGGTGTGGGTTGCGGGGGTGGGTAAACTCACAACTAATGGGTGCATTTTTAACATGTAAAAATCAACATTTTATGCTGTGCACATAAAAATCTTCTGAACCCAGTAACTCCAAAAATCTACTCAAAGAAGTATTCAAATATTTTTGTTTAAAGATATTCAATACAATATAATTTATGATGGCAATGGCTAAATAAAGTAATAGTTTGGGGTATATTCTTACAATGGAGGTACACAAGTAATAAACATCACATTTTAAAGAGCAGTGCTATGAAAAATTACAATATAAAATTAAGTGAAAATTTAAAAATAAAAAAGAATATATTACAGGTTTTACTTTTCTAAAACATTCTATTTTGTAGAAATAGATTTGAAAAACCAGCATAATAATCTTTTAGATAAGGAATTGCTAATAATTTATATTTTTGTACTTTTGTAATTTTAAAATCTTTTGCAATTAGCATAATCAGACAAAACAATTATGAATTTTATTTTTTGAAGTACAGCCTTGCCTCTTAATATAAACCTAATTTTGAGACATATTAAAGGTTTAAGACTTTATGAATGAAAATAATATGTAATAAGAACATATAAAGAACTATCTCTGTCATTACATTTGAGAAGCACAGATGTAAAAAGATTAAAAGGAAAAAGGTTGATGCATTGGGCTATTGGGAAAATGCAACATGATCTCTTTCATCAGACAAAACCTAAGCATTATCGGTAATCCCTTTCCACCAACTTAGCACCAATTTTAACTCTCAGTTATTAACATTGATCAAATCCAATTTCTTTTCATCTTCAGTTTCTCTCCTACTTACACTTACATTCCTCCAATACAGCTTCTACCAGAATCATTTTTCAAAACATAATCTTATCCCTGCCCCTATCTCTAAACTCAAACTTAATTGTTCTCCATTGATTATGTAATAAAGACAAGTTGTCTTCTAAGCCCTGCATGATCAAACCTGCCTGCTTCTCCTAGTCTATTGTTCTTTTTTATGACCCAATCTTAGTAACTGTGTTTCAGTTGTTCAAAGGTACCAGGAGCCCTTCAACCACAGGGACTTGAAGATACTCTTGCTCACTCACTGTGTGAATCACTCTTCAGATCTTTTTTTTTTTTTTTTTTTTTTGAGACAGAGTCTCGCTCTGTTGCCCGGGCTAGAGTGCCGTGACATCAGCCTAGCTCACAGCAACCTCCAACTCCTGGGCTCAAGTGATCCTCCTGCCTCAGCCTCCCGAGTAGCTGGGATTACAGGCATATGCCATCATGCCCGGCTAATTTTTTCTATATATATTTTTAGTTGTCTGGCTAATTTCTATCTATTTTTAGTAGAGACTGGGTCTCGCTCTTGCTCAGGCTGGTCTCAAACTCTTGACCTTGAGCGATCCTCCCACCTCAGCCTCCTAGAGTGCCAGGATTACAGGTGTGAGCCACCGTATCTGGCCCATTCTTCAAATCTTGACTCACTGGTTACTTCACCAAAACACCCCATGACTGATTAATAGGTAGTGTTCCCTTGTAGAAGCACTTTTAACATCATGTGTCTTTCCTTCACAATTAGCTTGTAACAATGCATTTATTTTCATGATTATTTTATACATGTGGCTCTTCCCTGAACTCTAAGCTCAGTCAGCTCTGGGAACTCAGGACATTACCTGTTTTCACTTACTATTGTACACACAGGCCCAGAAAAATATCTAGCATGTAGTAGGTGATTAATAAATATTTATGGAATAAATATTTTCAGAATATTTTTAAAACCTATAAATCAGAAGGAGAAACACTGAAATATCCATTAGAAAAAAACGGGCAAAAGACATAAACAGAAAAATACCCCCAAAATTAACTGATAAATGTATAAAAATGTAGCCCTTAAATCACATATACAAAAGATATATCCTATGTGTGCAAAAGCTAAAAAACTTCTCTTATCACCTCAATGTTAACAGTGGCATTTCCAGGTGTTGCTGTTATAGAGCTTTTTATTTTCTTTTATTTCCTTTTCAGTATTTTCTCATGTGATTATGATAAGCGTCTATTAATGTTATGACTCTTTTAAAAGAAACAATTACTTTTGACTGCAAGGTAGAGAAAACGATTCAAACTAACTTAAACAATGAGGATATTTATCATCTCACATAACAAGACGCTCAGGAGTAAGGAAAGTTCCCAGGCTGACAGATTGATTAGCTCAGTGATGTCATCAAGAACCCAAGTTTTTAAAATCCCTCTGTTTGTCACCCTTTTTCTATCAGCTTTTCCTTAATTTGGGCCCTCAGGGTCTATGCTTGTTGACAGCATCAAGTAAATCATTGTCCTTCTTTGTTCACATATTTTGAAAGAGCTGGAGAAACCTGTCCCCCAGTCATGGATTATAACAAAGCAAACTTAGGTCATATGCCCACCTCTGGACAAGTAATGTCACCAGAGCGGTGCCATGCATGTATTGGCTTAGATAAACCAGGCTCTGGTGGCTCAGTCAGCTTCCCCTCAACATGCGGAAGAGGTGCATATATGAAAAAAATTGAAGTGCAGTAACAGAAAAAAAAACGGTGACAGATAGATACAAGACAGGCAACTAAGAAGGTCTGTACCTCCCTTTATTGGCACACATTAGAATGTAAAAATAAAAAACAACAACAAAAGAGTAGCAAAAGCAAAACATGGTCAAATAAATCTAACCAAGAACAAAAAATGATGTCTTATGCACATTTTGACTTTCCATAATTTATATATTAAGGGAATACACATAAATTTTATCTCAGTCCAAATGATAAATATCGACTTCATGTGTTCTTAGGTAACACACTCATTCTGAGTAAGGAATAAAAATTTACATTTTAAAGTACACAGATCTGCTCTGTATGCTACATATTTAATTCGGCCCAGACATCTATGCAGATCTACAGAAATAATCAAGCAGAATGTCGAAATGAGCATCCATTTGGTTCAGCAACATGGTGCAAATAACCCAATTAAATGCACCCAACCTGCTTTCACAGCTGCACACGATAAAATTGATGCTTCTGCAAAGATTGTAAGCTTGTGTCCACTTGTTTCTAATCCACAAAGGACAGATTTTCTGACTTTACAAAATTAATACAATGGACAAGTGGCAGTATTTACAGTGCACTCACAGTGCAGCTACCCATTAAGCCTCAGGAGTTAGGATTTTAGAGGACATCAGAAGCCCAAGCAGGGGACTTCGGCATTCTAGTGTACTATAAAGTTATGGATTTCCTTCAGGTTTAATGATATCAATTCCTCAGCATATAAATTGAGTTGAAAGATATGCATAAAAATAGCTCTTTTATAAAATCTGCATAGTTTCTTGTGTGGGTAGTTAGTTCAATTATTTGTGCAATGTAATAGTTCTGAATACTTTCTGTCATTGAGAAATTTGACTGTTAATATGAATATTTTCCACCTTTTCCACTCACCTGTGAGGATTAAATGAAGGAGTACTATTGGCAAGGACAACTTCGAGGATCTGGCTTTTCTTAGAACTGATGTAGGAAGAAAGAAACAAATATTAGTTTTGCTCTTCTTAGGAGTTTCTCTGTATAAACTACAATTCTCAACAGACTTCTCAAGAAAACTATAAACTGTAGCAAACCCCTAGATTTGCATATGTTCTCAAAGTAGCTAACCCATTTGAGGACTTTGAAATTGCATGTGGACATATTCTGACATTGTTTATACTTCAAGCTTCTGCAGCAAGCAGGGAGGGAAAGGAGTTCATTTGTGAGGGCACCTAATTCAATAGGAATTTTACTTCTTTGGGTATCATTTGAGGAGTGCTTGCTGAAGCCCATCAGATCACCAGGGTAGTGATCTCTCCTTACTTTTACCTGAAAAGATTCTGTCAACATAGTAGTTACTACATGAGGAATGAAGGGAAAAAAAGAAGATTAAGATATGAACCTCCTTTCAAAGAATTGAATATATCACGACAAGGCACTCATAAACAAATCATATGAATATCAACATTTGTCAGTGTTTTGCTACATGCAAAATAACTGATTCCAAGTGTAGATGTTATAGAAATCTACAATATGGGAAACGGTAGAAGATTTTTCCTAAGAGGCAGAACTGCAGAGGACTAACAACTGTGATACAGAGTATTAGGCACCTACCTCAACCTATTCTCCCTGTCCTCCTTTGTAGCATCATGAAAGTGTCTAGAACATATTGCCACCTAGAATAAAAGATTACATTTCTCAGCCTCCCTTTTAGCAAGGTGTGGTCACATGTCTAAGTTTTGGCCAATCAGATATAAGATGAACTTGAAGATTATAGAACTTCCATGAAGGTGGCTTTATAAGAAAGACATAACTTTTCTGGAAAAGAGTCCCCTTTCCCCTTTGTTTTCTCCCTCTTTGGGTCTGAAATTCAAATGTGGTAACACTAAGATGTTGTCATTAGTCTAGGAGCAGAAATAGCAGAAATTTAGAATCAAAGATGGCTTATTTTGTGTAAGAAAGTAATAAACACCTATCTTATTTATATTACTGTCATGAAAAAGAAAATGCAGCCAAACCCAAACCAATGAATACAATAGAAAGAGGTGGAGATAGGGAAGGTAAGCATTCCTGCCTGGGGCACAAATACAAAGTTTCATTTGTAGTGCCTGCCTTGGGGAGAATATGAAAAAGACTACGTCTGCCATCAGGGATCCCATGCTAGAGAGGAGAACCATGCTGAGCATTAATACTCCTTCTTGTCTTGGTATCTTTTCCTAAAATAATCGTGAAGGTGCAATAAATTAGATTGACTTGGGTTCTTTTTGAATGATAAGATAGAGGCTAATTTCAGCAATTATTATATACTTTGTCCCAAATATGTTCAAAAAACAATAAATATTTTTAAATTGGATTTAACTTAATAAAATAGAAGGATGTAAAAAACAGAAGCATAGAGAGGAAAAATAATATATTCAAAGAATTTGACCAACGGAAATGACATGGTGGATTTTTTTAAAAAGAGATTAAGAAAAAGCATATGAAAAACAATTTGTATCATCTTTCAACTATTTATACAATATGATTTCTGCTAGGTAGGGAATCTTAAGCAAAAAACAAAATGAAATAATTCTTAAGATTTTTAGTAATTTGCTTTGGGGATACATATTCCTTACATGTTTAAGAGCTGGAATTAATAAAGTACATTTTCAATGTTCAAAATAATTCACATCACCTTCACAGTCATGCCTAAATTGAAATTGGAATAAACTTACCATGTGTACAACTTCAGAAATTACCAGAGATGTTTTCCTGTTATGTTTTGCCTTCATCCTATGTCTATATTACATAGGTAAATAGTCTAAATATGTATGTGTAAAACCTTGTGTAATAAAAAGAAATAAAAGCAACTGTGTATTTATGAAGATAAAATAAGCGTGGAAGATTTCACACTCCCCAGATGGCAGCAACACCAGGATCAAAGGCACTGATAAAACCAGAAGAGCAACTTGATAAATTGCCTACACAGTTTGCCTCCCTTATGTTTTATAATTTTCTATCTGCAGATTGGAAAGAGAAAGGGCAGAAGTGTTTTCAAGGATTACCTTACAATCCTTTCCAGATGCCATTTGCCCTCTTGCCTAGACTAAAGCTACATATCAGAATCAACATCGTCCCTTGCTTGGGTTTAACTTGGATCCTTTCACTCTTTAAGAAGCCAGGCATTTTAGACAAATGGTTAAGGGTCCTGTTTGGAAAATAGTCGGCGGTGGAGGGATCCCTTCCCCCAGAGCTTTGAAAGGTGCATCAGTGTCAAATCTAATTGCTCTCAGTGTTCCCCACAATTGATGGAGTGGAAGCCAACAAGTCCGTAACGTGTCTCATCATTACAGCCGTCTCACTGTGGGGTTCGCTAGTGTACCTGCCCCCCCATACCTGACCTGCTCTGCTTGCACAGTAGAGCCGCCCCCAGCCCAAACATGGTCCACCTATCGTTTAGATAAAACAGGGATTCGTTACAAAATTTATTTCAAAACCAGTATGACCAATTTTAAATGCGACAAGCAAAAGAGAAACTGATCTCTCTATGTGCACTATAATATGAGCTCAAGCTTAAACTACAAGATAGGCATAGGCTTAAACTATAAGATGCGCATAACTATAAACAAATTATGAACTATAGGAAGAACGATGATGCAACAGCTCATCATAGAGAGGTGGTTAAAGAACATACGCTGAGAAAAACTGCAACTCTGATGGCTGCAGAGCCTTAGTGTCATCAGTGTACAGCCTGAGAAGTTCATGGAGATCATTTTATGTAGCACCAAGTAAGAATGATAATCATAAAGCTCATTCTGTTCCCAGTGCTATGCTACTTCCGACATGGTGAGCCCTCTGAAAGGGAGCTGTATTGAGCAGAGTACACTGAGGTGAGTTAATGAGCGTAGCTCCAGAGATCACTTTCTTTTAGAAGAGAAACAATGGACTGTCAGGATGACATCTTAGAGAGTTTGGATAAGTGATAGTATGGAAAGTGCAAGCACAAATATGCGTGTGTGTGTGTGTGTGTGTGTGTGTAGTGTGTAGAAAACTACAAAATTAGTATTCTATCTCAAGACCTGGCAGCATGTAATTAATGATTTCATAAACCTGATTTATTAGTGGCAAATACGTATAAGTAAAATTATTTTACTGTAAATGTGAATTCTAAAAATATATCACCTTAGCAGACAACCTGAAATCATTTTTAGACTAAAAATTCAGGATGAAAAACAAATTCACAATTAAGATTCTTACAATGGTTTTCCTTTTGGCCTGCAATCTTGATTTTAACATCAACAATTAATCAACGTAACTTATCATGGTCAATTGGTTTTCCATCCCAAAGGCCATTATATAGGATGGCAGTGTGTTTCCTCTTAGCGACCGTGCCAGTTTCACTGTGGAGCAGATGGTAAGTCAACTGGGTTTAGGTGGGTAGTCTAGATAATGCCGTATTAAGTGACATCTTCCAGCAGGAAGTCAGTTTCATTGGACGCTGGTGCCACCTTGACACACCACGAGGCTATCTGCTGCTTTCCATCAGACCTGTTGCCTCTGCCACACGAAAACAGAGACTCTCGGGCAGTCATTGGAATATTCAAACAGTGCACTCCTGGAGATTTATTACAAAAACACCCCAGCTTCCAGGAGAATTTCTGCCCTTCAACTGTTCAAACAGAGCAGGGAGTACGGTTCCATTCCACACTCTGAAAGAACTATGGCTTGAAGAGACCAGAATGTATCTTCTCCACAGCACCAGATATACAATCCACAGTTTTTTATCTGGCTGAAAAATCAGAGAGTGCACTATATTCCCTTTATGCCATGAAGTGTAGTTGCCTAAAATAATTGAAAATCATTACTTTCACAGTAAAATGATAATAATAAATTTCCTCATCAGTAGTATATTCTTATCAAATGAAAACATATCTGACATCCTATTTAGTTTAAACTCAGGTTAAATTTGACCTGAATTTGTCTGTCCTTAGCATTAGCTTGGAACAGAAATAATTTACTCTTCTACTTTTCTAGAGCTCTGACTTTTATTTGACTTTAACTCAGCACTGCCAGTTTTAAACGAGAACATGAACCCTCACTGGTATTCAATTCCTCTGAATTGAAATAGTGTCTTAGCCAAGGATTCCAGTAGGTATCGCGTAGCTGGCGCAGCCATGGCAGAAGCAACGCTGTGCTCTGCCAACGTTCTATTTCATCTTTCCCAGGCAGCTCTGTTATTGTGCATATGTTTATAAGCATGAATCTTCTTGTCTAAAGATTACACTACAAAAGAAAGGTCTCTGCCTCTGAAATGAGGACCAAAGCTTATGAATGTGGTGCTTTTGACAGCAAAAATTGTAGCTGATCAATTTACATCCCAGAGAAAGAGTACCTACCTTTTTGCCAGATTGTAATTAGTTTTAAAATGCTCTCTATTTTACTAGCTGAAAGAAATATGCAGATTACTTCTCATTAGGATCTTTTAAAATTATTTTAATGCCTAGTTCTTCCTGTTCTTTGAATAAAATAGGAGTTTCCCTGGCCTGTGCTTAATTTTTTTGTGATATCAAGGAACGATTATGACCTTTCACCTTCAGTCTAGCATGCCTGAGGCTCATAGCATGAATCATCAACATTTTTTTAGAGTGGTGAAAACAGATTTTAATTCAAGACTATGACCACAGGGGACAAAATAATTCAGTGTAGAACTCAGTTCAGTTCCAAATACAGCCTGGGCAAATGGGCATGTATAGCCAAGAAACATGCTGGGGGTCAGTGGATGGAAAATTGCTAAAAGGAAACATCAGGGGTATAGGGTGATTCTGGCTAAACTGACTAAAGAGGATTCTTGCTGAAGACAGGTTAGAGTGATCAGAGGACACTCGGGGGGCGGTGGATAAAAACAAATAATCCAAAAATGCTAGGCACGGTGGCTCACATTTGTAATCCTAGCACTTTGGGAGGCCAAAGTGGCAGCATCACTTGAGGTCAAGAGTTCAAGACCAGCCTGAGCACCATGGTCAGATCCCATGTCTACAAAAAACAAAAAATAAAATTAGCTGGGCAAGGTGGCATGTGCCTGTAGTCTCAACTACTTAGGAGGCTGAAGCAAGAGGATTGTTTGAGCCCAGAAGTTTGAGGTTGCAGTGAGCTATTACGATGCCACTGTACTCCAGCTGTCTCAGAAAAAGAAAAATGAGAAAAAAGACCATAATAGACATTTTTCAAAAGAAGACATACAAATGGCCAACAGGTATATGAAAAAAATGTTCAGCATCTCTAATCATCATGGAAATGCAAGTCAAAACCACAAAGAGGTATCATTTCACCCCAGTTAGAATAGCTATTATCAAAAAAGCAAAAAAATAAATAAATAAGTAACAAGCAGTGGTGAAGATGCAGAGAAAGGAGATTGCTTGTACACCCTTGGTGGGAAATTAGTACACCCATCAATGAAAACAGTATGGGGATTCCTCAAAAAACTAAAAACTACAACATGATCCAGCAACCCCTGGTTATATATATATAAAGGAAAGGAAATCAGTATTTCTATATTATCCAAAAATGAAAACAAAACTAAATCCATAAAAACCAAAATGCTACAAAGATGCCTCCTACTATACAAGTTCTTTAATTATCATTACTGCCCTCTTAGTCTTTACTATGTGCTTGGAAGTAGGACTATGGAAATACAAGTGATTGATTAGACTTTTACCATGCTCCGTCATGTGTACTCATCCATGAGTTTATTTCCCAGTTTTCTGCAGTCAGAAGTCATGCATGATCTGAAGCCAGTTTGAAGGCTGACAGCACAGAGACCCTAGGACTGGACATGGAAAGCAACAGTTAAAAAGTAGAATTTCCAGCACAAATGTGCCAAAGAGACATTCTTTCCATTTTAAAGCTCGTTTAAACCACCTATATTAGGAAAAAGGCACTGTGAGATATTTGTGTGCACGTGTGTGTGTGTGTGTGTGTGTATGTGTATGGGTTTATAGATTTTATATACATGTGTGAATGTGTGAATATATAGATATTAGATAGAGACATATATACATACATGCATGGATATGCACTTTCTATCAGACTCTAGGTATAATAAAAGGTGAACAAAATAAAACTAAGTATTTTTATGTTTAAAACCACAATAATCCCGAGAAACAGAAAAGCATAAATGTTAGACAATGGTCAAATAGGGATGTGGACAAAAGTGTTTCTTGTGGTACTTTAAGGTTTAATTTGTATCACCAACCAAAACATCACCCACATTTAATTTTTTTCTCTTCCTCTTTCTCCAGAAAATTCAAGATATTCTAAGACATTCAAATGTGCACTTGGCTCAAAGATCCCTGAGGATAAATATGGCAAAATCACATAATTTTATATCCTTTTAACATTTCACTTATGCGTATATATTTGTTAATAGGTTGGATATGCAGAAGCCAGCTTGTGAATACAGAGGTATAATTAATCTCAGAATATAATATGTTTGTCAAAGGACTAATAGGATTATAGACTCATCAATTAATGTACATTTACCAAAATAACAATTCCTTGAATTTTCCTTAAAAGAATAATTCTTTAAGATTAACATGAACACATGGGGAAAAAAATACTTGGGTGGAGATTTGAAAATATAGTACGTGAAATATTAAAAATATAATATATTATGCATTAGAAATATAGTATGTATCTAAAATTGATCTTTCAAATTATTCAGCACCTACTATATACCAGGTATTTTGGCTATAATGTTTAGTAAGGTGAATGCACATACAGAGCTTACATATTAAGAAATTAGAGATGTCTTCCATGATAAATTAAAACTATTTTAAATTATATAAAAGACTACAGGTGGAAGGGAGATTAGTTTTTATGCCTTGTCTTAGAAAGGCAAACAAGGGTTCAGAGACCAAAGCCAGAACTGGTAGGAGAGAGGACAAGTCTGTACTTCACCTTCAATATCAAGTATATAATTGACTCTACGGAAAATGTTACCATGTTTTTCTCATTCATTGAACTATAAGGGTGAAAATGTAATATCTCTTCATTACTCATCACAAGGTTCATGGCTGAGACCCCTATCACAAAAAGACTAACAAGAAAAAAGCATACAAATTTATCTAATATAAATTCTGTGTGACACAGGAGCCCTCAGAAACAAAGACATGACGCCCCACGGAAACTGTATTTTTATGGACAGTCATGCAGACATACGATTGGAGGACAAAAGGGTATGATCTCACACTAACAGATTGGGAGGGGAGCTTAGGAAGGCTTGTTTGTTCAGATTCTTCTTGGCCTCTCTGTGTGACAGTCCCTCCTTCATGGTATTGGGCAGGGCACTTGTCCCATGAGGACCTTCAGGGAAGGAGGAGAAGGTCAGAGAGTGACTTTCCCAGGCTTTATGGTCTGCTTCAGGGAAGAGACCAGGGGGATTCTATTTTCTATTGCCTGCTTTATGGGGGAAGTGGGGTGAAAAAAATCCTAGTTTCAGTGGGCTGCTTCGGGAAAGGGGGTGGGAGAAGGTCGGAGTGACCTTCCTGCTTCTGCAGTTTTCTCAATTTCTTTCAGCGTAAAATACTCAGTATACCAAGGTGCCACATTTGGGGGTAGAATTCCCTGCACCCCAACACACATTTATTGAGCACATACATGAGGTGTGCCGGGGGAAAAAAATCAGTATTCTCACATTTGAGTATTATCTAGTTCTTATTTCTAAAATGAAGTTCCTGGTGCCTACTGTTAATAAACACCAACTGGTACTAGGCGTGATTATTAGGCTGTGTGTGGGTGGTACAGAAGTATTTTTATGACCAGTTTTATATAAGCTTCCTGCTATAAATTCACTTTCTGGAAAACAAGAACACTAATGTAATGCACATCACCTGCAATTATTGTGTTGTCCACACGGGAAGTGTCCGCATTGGAAGTGTCCACGTGCACCAAAACTGAAACGTGTCAGAGAAAGGGCAGGAGGCACCGTGAGTGTCCTGGGTATGACAACTTCCAATGGCCACCGTTATTCTGCCAGGATGGTTTGGAAGATTGGAATTTCTGATATGATTCAATACTTACCTGTTTATTCAAATTAGATTCTAAATTACTTAATACATTGCTGGAAAAATGAAATCGATGAAAAAATTCCCAATCCTGCCCAGACTTAGCATATTATTTGATACTAGAAATATTAAATGACAGTGTTTTTCTACTGCTTGAATGATTCACTAAAACCTTACAGATGTAACTACAAGACCCAAAGAGATTCTTCTGAAGTCAAAACGCTACCTGGCCACTGAGGGCTCTAGCTCTTGGCCAAAATCCCGTGTGATCTCTCAGGCCCAACTGCAGCCAATTACAAGGCTTTGTCTGACGCCCGCAGAAGGGGCAGCTGCCCTCCCCATACCAGGGCCAGAGCATCACAGTTTTCTGGAGGGAGTTACAGTCAAAGCCTCAGCCCGTCAGTGCACCTGCTCACACGCTCATGCACGTGTCCGCGTTCCTCGCCCAGGCTCCTCCATTCAGGATCTCCTTAACGAGGGTGGGAGGTGGCAAGGACCCTTGCCTGCTTTTATCCACTTTGATGCTTTTTCAAGGCCAGCCCTACCCCATTCTCCCTCCCAGGGCCCAGGGCCATGAAAGGAAAGGAAGCTTTTGTTTGGGGCTCCTCAGCAGTGATCTGATACCCCCCATCTATGCTGCATCCACCTGCCCCTGCCCTGTGCCCATTCCACAGGAAAAATGAAACACCAGGGAGCCAGGCCTCCCTGCGTGCCCTTTGTCTGCACTGTGGCAGTACGCCAATAAAGCCTTGATTGTTACTTTCTGCTTGGCTCCTTGTCCTAATTGACCACCTGGATATCTGATTGCAGGACAGCCACTGACATGGTTTTTGGACGCTAAATTTACCCTGAAAGTTGCACACGAAAAGAGGCTGCCAGCTCTCCTTCTCCAAGAATGAGAAGGGGATTTATAGCGCATTGCCATCATGGCACATGTCACTTGTCGCGCTGAATAGAAATTGGCAAATATTAAACACCATACAAGAATTTCAGCACAATCCAGATTTTCTCAGAAGCATGTATTAGCCAGTCAGCCTAATAACATGCAAATATTTATCTAATTAATTAAGGAAGTCCTTCCAATCTTTTTAAGCTTGTTCAGGTCACACCATCTATGCTCCTCCACACCCAATTCCTATGACGTTTCTAACCCACAGGTGTAGACAATCTATCCCCTTCATGCTATTTCATTATGTTTCCTTGTGATTGCAACCATCACATTCGCTATTACTTGTCTTAGAATATAGTTACCGTGCACATCTCTGTCTCTCTCCACAGACTGCAATTTCCTAGAATATAACTTCGCATTCATTATCCCACTGAACCATTATAACCAGCACTATGTTTAGATTGTAATAAGCACTCAGTAAATATTTGTTAAGCTAAAATGTTAATTTTAATTTGGAAATTATAAGAGAAATTCATCACTGTGTATCTTCAAAGGCAAGCCTTGTCCAAGACGCATCTTCTGGTGGAGTAACAAATTAAGGCCTTTTTAAAAATCAAATCTATTAGTTTGAGATCATTGTAGATTCATGTACAGCTACCTGTACTCCTGATCAACTGGCTGCAAACCAGGGATTCCACGACCTCCTCCTTAGGTTAGATTAATTTGCTTAGAGCAGCTCACAGAACTCTGGGAAACTTACACTTACTGGTTTATTATAAAGGATATCACAAAGGGTACAGATGAAGAGACGCACAGGACGAGGTACGGGAACGTTGGTGGAGCTTCCATGCCCTCGCTGCACATACCATCCTCCAGGAACCTCCCTGGTTAAGCTATGTGAAAGCTCTCCCAACTCACTCCTCTTGAGCCTTGTGGAGATTTCCCTGGATGGGCATGGTTGACCACCATGTAGAAATGTCATTGGACAAAAAGGACGTGATCTAATATTAATGGGACAAGTGAGGAAACACAGCAACACTTGTCTGTTCAGATTCTTCTTGGCCTCTCCGAGCAGCCAGCATTCCTTCCTTCAGGTGTGGGGAGGACCCTTTCTGAAATGGGGGCCTTATGACTCACAATCACACTAAAGCCCTGCCCTGGGCTGGTGAAAGGAAAGCACAGGAATGTCAGAGAGAGAGATTCTGTTCCCTGAAGCTGCTTCTGAGGCCTAACGTGCCCCAATGTTATAACAAGAGACAGTAACAAGGGCTACAGGAGTTATGAGCTGGGAACAGTGAATGAAAATATATATACATACATATATATGTATATATATGACATAATATTGCTTTAGTTGTGTCACAAATTTTAATGTGTTGGTTCTAATTTTCATTTGTTAATAGTTCCACATATTGCTTATCTCCCTTAGACTTCATCTTTGACTCATGGATTATTTAGAAGTATGTTGTTTAGTTTCCAAGTGTTCAGAGATTTTTCTTTTACCTTTATTGATTTCTGGTTTGATTTCACTGTGGTCAGAGTACATACTCTGTGTGATTTCAGTTCTGTTAAATTTTCTAAGGTCCATTTTATGGCGCAGGTATTTCTGGGATGCCAGCATCTTCTGCTCCAAGTCTGGGATATGAGAAGCAAAAGGAAAACCAAGGGCACTCACCACTGTGTGGTTCCCCAGGGCCCTACCCCGTCTGTCTTTTTCCACTCCAGCTTCCCAGAAGTGGTGGCCTAGTTTTTATCCACCACTGCTGCTGATTTTTATGATGTTTTTTTATGTCTTACTGTCATATTATGAGCATTGAAATTGATTAAGAAATGAGAAGCGTTTGTGAAATCATCAAACCAGTCCTTTTAAGGATCTGTGTTATACTGTGCAAAAGGTGAGGAGAGAGCATTAGACTGATCTATTGCTTTTCCCCCAACTTTCCTGGATTCTCTATTGTCTTTCATCATCTCCTTAGGAATTCTACCAACTCTCCAATTCTCCCTCACCCATTTTTATCAATGGTATTTGGCTAGCTATTTGGTGGTAGTGGTGGTGGTGGTGGTTTGGGTAGAGAGGAGGTAAAATATGTGTATGTGTGGTAGCTTGTACCACTTAGTAAATTCTTACATAAATTCTGTATGTATTAATAAAGAACTAATTGGAAAAATTCAAATCCTATTACATCATAAGAAAATATAAGTTAACAGAAAATTACAGGATAGGCTAAGAACTTCTAGAAGTATAA
This sequence comes from Eulemur rufifrons, assembly GCF_041146395.1. Lineage (NCBI taxonomy): Eukaryota > Metazoa > Chordata > Mammalia > Primates > Lemuridae > Eulemur > Eulemur rufifrons. The sequence continues at coordinate 4,632,167 of NC_090995.1, read as the reverse complement.
GTGATTGAGAAAAATCATAAAGATAAATACAGATAAATGTTACTAGTATTAAAAATATCTCTGCTTTGTACAAAAGGAGCATATAGCATTAAAAGCTAATGCCCCACTCAGGGCATAAAAATAATTATGAGATCAGTAAAATTTGGACAGACAATTCACAGAAGAGGAAATATGCATAGCTAATCACTAAGTGATCAAACTCCAAAAATTTAAAAATAGAAATTAAAACTGATTATTCAGACACAAACCATTAAATATTCATTGGGTCACATACACACTATATATCAGACTGTAACTTAAATTTAGGCACATTTGATAGAACTTTTACAACAGTGATAACTTTCTTTAGGACAAGAAATAGCTATTTAGTTCTCATTGCTGAAGACTACTTACTAGCTGTAGGTCAAGGGAAAATAACATCTCCAAGGCTCAGTTTCTTCATCTATAAAAGAGTAATATCCATTTCATATGGTTATTGTAAAAATTAAATGAAAAATATATAAAAGGAGTTAGCACATTTCCTGGCATGGAGTAACCACTAAATAACGAATGGCAAAATTATTGTTTATAGTTTATTATTTATTATGAAATAGAAGTTTTGTGGGAAAGACAATGGAGAAATGTGCATTTGGGTTCTACTAACATCCCTATGATAGATTTGATATCTGCACCTTGGAACATCCCATTTTAATGATAATCACACTTAAAAACATGCTCTACAATCAGCAACATGTCCGTATTATTTTGTTCATAATTCTTCAGTAATTAAGATGAAATAGACACAAGTAGCAATTTAAAATACTATCATGTGAAAGACTTGGGACAGTCTAAACTGGTATCAACAGCCCGAATCTAGTTCCCTTTTGTCTAGACTTCCTAGTTTTATTTAGGGTAACTAGTGACTGAATCGTATGCATTAAAATAATTAGATTATAATATAATGAAGTAAATTGCTACGGAGCATAAGAGAAGCTGATGACATCAGTCTCCAAACATCCCCTAAAAGTCAGAAATGCTGTATTCATTCTTATCTGTCACCAGGGAGCATTGACAACCCTAATGACAGCTGGGTTTCTTTCCAGCCGGTGAATTTTGGACGGGGTTGAGAGTTTTTTCTTTGAATGGTTCACAGCCCCAATTAGGAACAAAATTAGCCACTATCATAGGATGGATGATTCTTTTCACAGAAGACTTCTTCTGGGTATATTTGAATTGCAAATGTCAAAACCCCTAAAGAAAATGAGGGCAAACTAATAAGCAAATAGTGCAAGTTTTCTTAAGAGCAGCAGTAATTTGTTATCAAACAATTAGCCTTGTAATAAGCTCTCATTTCTTAGTTTAGAATATTTCCTTCTATACTGGAAATAAAATTATGATAAAGGCTGAGGACACTGTACCACACTCAAATGTAAACCATTTACAAACAATTTGTCTTTAATGACAGGCAGGAGGAGCATCTAATTGCACTCAGCATTTCGAGAAAGGCTGACTGTTTGCCAAATAACACTCCACTGCCTTGAAAGCGCAGCCCTGGGTTTTAAAGGGAAAATAGGACTTTTGGCTCCCGGTAATTAGCTTTCCTCAGCTTTTCCTTTCTTAGGTCTTAATGAAGGTCTTTTGATGTCCTCATTACCAAGGGGTAGTTGTCGAGGCCAAAAAAAAATTTTTAAAAATAAATAATAATGCTGAGCCCCAAACTCTTCAAATAACCTTTTTCTTTATCATTCTATATAAAATTTCTGAAACGACTAATGACATCCTGAGAAGTGCAAAGGGCAAGGCTCATGGACAGAAACGAGGCAAGTCATCAAGAGGTCTGGGACGGGACTGCCAAAGAAAGGAAGGTGACACCCAACTGAAGGAAGATAAAGAGGAATTATTTGAAATCTAGATCTTTTCAGCAAAGACTCCTTCTTCAAAGCCTTTTGAAAAAGTGTAAAGGAAAAAAAAATAAAAGTATGAAATGTAAAGATAAGTGAAAAAAATGAAAGCATATTCTAAAATACATACACGATCCCAAGAGTGCCTTGTGGGCTTGTGAATGGGTCCATATTTAGTGGCATCTGCCTTGAAATAGGAATGAGGCCGAAATCAGGTGCAGAGTTGGTGTGCTCCGTTTGTCTCAGAGATCACTAGGTATATTTCCAGCACTTCTTTCTCTCCTAAGAGTCTAGCATTTATAGCATCTATTCAGAGACAAGTCACAAGTACAGCATTTCATGAGCCCTTGATAAGCTGTCTGAATCACGCACCATTGTGCCACGGATTTCCTCCAGCTCTTCCCTGTATTAAGGTGCGTGAAGACTGAATTACTGATTTGCCTTTGTTGAGTCGCACCTGTCCAGTGTCTACAGTGTCCTATTTGAGACGAGTTTGCTTAGAGCTGGTAATGAGCTCTCTGATTCTGACAGATTTGGGGATCGCATATTCTGATGTCTTTTCCTGAACATTCAGAAAGGAAGAGAGCTAAGGTTAAGGATATATACACTATATGCCACCATATCATTTTCTCACTTTTACCTCCCAGCATTTGTGAGGATGAAGGATCATTTTAATTAGACAGACCCCTCCTGATTTCAATTCCTGCTAGTGTAGACTTGGTATTCCATCATTTAAACCACTCACCCAACAGTGATTTTGACCCCTGGTGCAAATATTCTTCCACAAAATCAGCAGGTGAAATCCAGACTATAGATGTGACCATTTGCTTTCTCCAATGCCTTACTCTATAGCTTGATCTGAATACCTGTTCCCTCCAAAACTCATGTTAAAACTTACTCCCCAATGTGGCAGTACTGAGAGGTAGGGACTTTAAGACGTGATTGGGTGATGAAAGCAGGGCCCTCATGAATGGATCAATCCACTCAAAGGTTAATGGATTAAAGGTTTAATGGATTATTGAGTCATCCTGGGAGTGGGACTGGTGGCTTTATAAGAAGAGGAGGACAAACCTGAGCTAGGACACACACCCCCTCACGATGTGATGCTCTGCGCTGCCTCAGGACTCTATAGAGTCGTCACCCACAGCAAGAAGGCCCTCACCAGATGCTGGCGCTCAACCTTGGACTTCCCAGCCTCCATAACTGTAAGAAACAAATAAAGAAATTACTTTTCCGTATAAATTACCCAGTTTTGGTTATTTTGTTATAAGCAACAGAAAATGGACTAATACATCCCATCTATAGTCTACTCAAACGATGCCTCTTCAGACTTGCTTCTCTCCTCACCATATAAACATTCTACAGTTTCTGCCACTTCTAACAGATCCTCTTCAATCTCCTCTAGACATCACCCAATCTCTCTTTCCCTGAAAAGCCTATACTTCAGAGACAGCTATACACTCACTGTGTCCAGTGCCATTTAATTAGCCCACTGTGTCTCACTTTAAAAGTGATTATAGCTGACATCATCTATGACCTCTCAGTTGCTGAATCCAATGAAGAGTTTTATTTCTTACCTCAGTTGGCCTCTCGGCAACTCTGTAAATATCTCTTTTCCTGTGGGTTCCTAGATTCACCCTCTCCTTGCTTTCCTTCCTTGCAGGCAGCTCCATCTTGGTCTCCTCTTCCAGGAAGTTCTTCCTGCACTCATAGCTTAAATTCTGATGTTTCCTAAAATTCATCTCTGACTCTTATTGTATGTTAACCTCTTCTTCTTGGGATCTCCCATTTCCCCTGATGGCATCTGTATCTACAGTTGAAGCCAGGCCTCATTTTTGAGCTCTAGCTCCAGGTTTTAAACTTGAATTACAGACCAAGGAAATCTCTTTGTAGATATCCCAACCTCTCTCTCACCTTTCCGCCCCCACACACAAATATGCTCCTCCTTTATTACTCACCAACCTGACAGTGGCATCATTATCCATCCATGAGATAGGCCAGATTATAAAGTCCGGTAATCGTTGAAACATTAGACATGGTAGTGACTTGACCTTGGCGCAAGGGTACTTTTCTCTGGTCTAGTCATGAAGCAACAACAGGACGTACAAAGCATGCAGGTGGTGGATGTGATTCTATTTCTTCCCTTTTCTCATGAGAAGGAGCACTCAAAACTTGGTGTTCTTCACTTCCTGTAGAGAGGGAGATTCTGCCAGGTCAGAGAATAACAGAGCACTGGGCTCACTAGCTTTTTACCTATTGCTACTTTAACACTCTAAAACAAATTATTATTAAATAATACCAGATAGGGCCACTGTTACCTAGGCCTCCAGGCTTTGACATTCTTGCTTTGCTAGCACTTGAGCAATCTTCCTTGATCTATGCTTCTGCTACCAGGCCAGAGGTGTTTTCCATTATGTCCTGTAGGAGCTATTTGTGGGTAGGCCTACTCATGGCCCACCACAATCCAGTTACCCACGTCAGAAAATTTGGAATTGTCCTTGCCTTCTTCCTCTCCCTTACCTCCTTTACTCAACAAATGATTAAGTCGTGCCCCTTCTGGACACCAGTCGTATAGGATTAAGGGCTCGCCCCACTCCAGTGTGAACTTATGTTGACTAATTACAGCTGCAACAACCTTATTTCCAAATAAGGTCACATTCTGAGGTACAGGGAGTCAGGACATCAACATATTATTTTGGAGGACACAATTCAAGCCATGCTCTAGGAAAATAAAACCTTATATAGTTTCTGCCATGGAGGTCGTTCCTTTATTCATTGCACAGTCATTTATTCAGCAACTCTTTTTTGGTAGAAACAATACTAGATTCTGAGCAATAAAAATGAATTAAACCTAGTGCTTACCTGTAAAGAGATACAGAAGCAAATACTTAAAATACCACGTTTAAGTGTGTCACTAGTGGCTTGCTCCAGAAGCATAGATTAGGTGTGATTATTTCAGCTTGGGAGACCAGGAAAGGCATTGCAAAGGCAATTTTTGAACTTAATATTAATGAACGTATAAGAGCTAAGCAGGCATAAAGATTACAGGAGACATTCCAGATACAAGTTTATTCAATACACATATATTATTAAATAGGTTCCTTTTGTGTGGTAAACATAAGAAAAAGTTAGGTGCTGGCATATAGATATAATTTGTGTTTGTTTCTGGGGATGCAGACAGTAAATGTTCCTGTCTTGATAGAATATCAATTTAGTGAGGAAAACAAACAAAAAAAATAGGTAATGATAATAGAATGTGACAGGCACTATGATAGAGCTATAAAAGAGCAAAGGAAGAGAAATAATTAGGCTTGCAGGCCATGTTAAGTGACATGGCAATATTATGAACACTATGATATGGGAAAATAAAATGATTATCCATTTTGCTAAAACAGAAGAATCTTATAGAGCATCCTGTTACAGAAAGAAGAATACTTCAGATAGGGCAATGTCAGTCATGTTTTTCATCCTAAGTCCAGATTTTCATGCTTTCACATCCACAGGCCCTTCACTGGGTGTTGCGTTTTTTATAATCATCCATAAATTAGCCACCCAGCTTCTAAAACAAACATGATAAGAAACAAATAAATAAAGAAGGCCAAGTTTCTATCTTTGCCTTAGGCATTAAATGAAAAAATAAGCAAAGAAAGTAACAACTCAAAAATTCTTTGATCATCTGAACGTGAATTTAAAGTTTTTCTATGCATCTGAAATAATACAATCTTTTTGAATTGCTGGGTTCTGTGGTTTGAAAAGATTTGGGAAAAAAATCTCCTTTGTATCAGAGACCACAGTTTTTAACAAACACAACACTTTTCTCATTTTTGTTTCAAGGGTGCCTTAGAAATAGTTTTATATGAACAAATGTATGTCAATATTATAAGAAATAAATTTGTGCAAACATATCTGTATATGTGGTACAACTTTATCTTTATAACTATATATTAAATTATATAATACATTGACCTCTGGAAACCACTAAAAAATTAACAGAGGAAAATTTGCTAAAATTGTTAAGCATAAGCATTAAACCCTGTCAAGGAGAAAAACTTGTCCTCTGCCCTCTTAGGTTCTTTAATTGGGGGCCTGCGAATTAAACTGACAACAGACAGATTAGTAAGAGAAAAGATGGGTTTTAATCAAATATGTACATGAGGGAGTTCACAAAGAAATGTGACCCAAATTGGTGGTTAGAATTTGGGGCTTCTAAACCATCTTAATAGGTGAAGGAGAGGAAGAGAAAAGCATTTATACGGGAAAAAATGACTTCATAGAAGGTTGGGAGGTGAAAGAAAGGGCACAGTTATGGGAAAACAAGTGACTTTTTAGAAAGACAAATGGGCCCTTAGGAGAACAGATGGGAGAAGTGACAGTTTTGTGACAATGTCTGTTTATGTGTGTTCCTGACTTCTCTTTGTCTCTAGTGGTAAGAGTCAATCTTCCCTGGTTGCTGTTTGGAAGGGGGGTTTATGACAACTGAATCTTTTGAGTTCTTTTGGGAGGTTTTGCTTTTAGACAGATAATGGATTTCAGGAACTCAAATGCCTTCACAGTGAAATATTCTGGATCCCTTTAATCCAGAGAACAGAAATATGGGTCTAGGGTTTAAGAGAAAAGTAGAGACAGCATGACATGATACTCACTGGGTGCTGAGCACCCCACAGCTGAGAGAATATCCGAATCTTTCAGTGATCTTGCTTTGTAACTGGGTGGCCTCCACACCCAGTGGAGTGTTTGAGGATAGACAGGTTTCACCTGCAACTTTTAACTTCGGGGACAATGGGCTAGCAGCTTCTGTCCTTGTCCTGCTCCTTATTTCTTTATTTCTCTTTGCTTTTGACAGGAAGAATAAAAACAGCTCAAGTTAGTGAAAATCCTCCTTGTGTGAGTTATTTTCTAATGAGCTTTGTGGTTTAGAAAAAAAAAAAATCTGCAACTGATAAAAAAAAGTTAAGGAACTTTAATTAGGTCTTTGAAATCCAAGCACAATGTAGCCCTGTGTGTGATTAGAGACCCAGGGCGCACCCAGGTTGTCAGCAGTGAGCAGGGGAGTGTTAGGTCGGGAAGAGTGATTGAATAGCAGGCGCTCACCTGGAGAGCGCTGCTGGGTCAGGGCCTGGGAGGACCGGGAACCTCGGACAGGGTGGCAGGCCAGCCTGGTGTGCGGCGGCAGCGGGAGGGTGAGAGGACAGAGCATCTGCACAGTCAGATCGTTCCCTCCCCTCCCGTGCAGGCTGATCATAATACCCTTCCCACCAAATGCGCTTTTAAATTACCTGTGCAAAACATACGTGATGCAAATTATAATCTGGAGACTTTTTTCTGAAAAATATTAAAGTGCATTTCTCTTTCACAGACTAATGCTATCTTGCTCTCTATATTTCTATTACAAATTCTGCGGTTGGAGCCTCCATTCTTTTCTATTTTTTACTCACTTTGATATACAGATGAGAGGTTTTAAAGGCATTCTCATTTGCTGAATATAAAGACTGAAATCCTTAGAAGAGCAAACGATGTCTATCACACACCATTACTTTCTACATCGTTTGTGATTGCTGGGCTTGAACTTAACAAAAGGCATCGTGAGAAACCAAGGGCAAGGTCCCACCTTTCTGAAGGAATCTATTAAACAAAACCAAACCCATGAGATTTGGAAAAAAAGAGAAAAAAACCAAAGAAATAGCTGACTCATTTTTAGCAAGCACGCTAAACTAAAGCATCAGTACCAGGTTTCAAACAATGGCAGAAGCACAAAGACAACCCAAATGGGAAGGCCATTGGAGTTAAACTGTTGGTATACCTCACAGTCTTTAATTAGTTAATTAATTATTGTCCAGTTTAAACCCAAAACATATTTCTAGTATGCAAAACACATAAAATGTGTGTGTTTGTGTGTATGTGTGCGTGTGGCAGGGGGCAAATATAAGCACACACATACACATAATGAATTCATGTTAAGGTGAATTTGAAAAATACATATCATAATGACTTTTTTGGATGCTAAATGGGGGCTCTCAGGTTCCTAGTGGCAACAAAGGAAATATGACCTATTATAAAATTTACAGTGGCCCAGGATTTATAAACCTATTTCAATCAAAGTATTATTTCTATTTTGAATATATAAATATCCTCACAGCAATCAGAGTTGTGCTCTGCATATATTATCCAACGTACCCAATAAGTTTCTATGCATTGCCAATGAAACAGGACAGCAGTGACTAAAAAGTTAACCTAAGAATTACTTAGGTTAATTACTTAGGTTAGACACGGATATCCTGGCTGTCATTACAAGTTCTACAACTCTTGACGACTGCTGTTTTCATCTGAGTCCTTTTCAGAAAACAAGGCTTTGCAGAAAAAGAGAATATTAACACACAAATGTAATTATTTGATTTGTAATATGGATTAAAATTCAGAATTTTTTTTGTTTGGTTTCTACAAATAAAACTTTTAATATTATTGTAAATCTCCTTTTTTCTTTTTCAATAATCTCATCTAAATGTCCAATTTACATTTATCCAATCAAAAAGACACAGCATGAGTGACTTTATAAAAAAATGGTCTGTGACCCAGTCTTATGCTATCCTGGCCCATGTCAGTGTTTTGAATGCTTGATTTTAGGTGACAAGAAATAAGTGAAAACTCTGAAACCCTAAGACAAAGCATCCTATTCACTCTAGTGTGACTTTCCTCTTGTCATAATTGCCCTGCCAGCATTTGGGGAAGAGGTAGGTATAAATTGGGACTACAATCCAAAGAGTTACACTATTAGTTTAAGTATCCTTAGCAGCTACAACATCTGTTGTAGAGATGGTTAAAATCAGCACTATTAATTTTAGAGAAAGATCAAAACAGTCTTTATTGTCTTGCTTTGGTTCTATATTAAAAGTAAAGTGTTTTATGCAGCAATTTTCCAGCTAGTCACGACACAATGGGACTCAAGATGGGTGATGGACAGGTGGATGATTGAGTTGTTTTTGAGATAAGAACTGCTTAGAGGAAGAGTTATGGAGCAAAGCAGCCAATAAAACCATCTACAGAGACTAATGGACAGTGATGACAGAGCTGTGAGCACAGCAGGAAACATTTTCAGCTCCCTTTCCTGCCATGGGGGTGCACTTTTCTCTGCATTAGCAAGGGCTGGGTCAACACCTGCAATATAATGCATTTTAAATTTCAAATGCAAGATCGCCCTACGTAAGAGGAAAATACTGTTATCAGATTCTGCCTTCAGCTCTGTGGAGCCCTTGTGATTGTGTAATCATCGAACAAAACACCTGGGGCTGAACATCACAGGCCAAATTATGACAAATTCTTAGCATCTGGTAATCCCAACTTGTTTACATGTAAGTCTGGCAAAATGATCTAATCAAAATGACAGAACCTCAGTTCTCCCCCAACCTCATCCATAGAAAGAGTGCTGAGTAACTATATTTTACTCCTACCTTTTAATTTCTGTTTCATTTCTACCATCATATTTCCAAGTTAATATTGAAGAGAGGCAGAAAAGAGTAATGGCGGGGGTACAACAGAAGTCAACGCTTGAATCCAAGCTGCTAGTACTTTTGGTCATAACTCGGAAACTTGAAGAGCAGAGAAGCCTAATTTATGAGAGACTAAAAATTTCCTGGGAAATAATTCAGACTCAGAGGCACTAACCAACTCTTACTCGTTGGCGGGCAAGAGCAAAGAGTCAGTCATTAAGATTGTCCCAATGGATGTGTAGCTAAGTGGAGTGGCCCATAAATAAAACCAAAGTGTCTACTTTACTGAGAACTTGATAAGACACGGGCCAACCAGAGTGGGACATAAGAGGTCCCTAAACCGGTTTTATTTGTTGCCTCTTCAAACAGGTTTAAGATATTTTTCTATTTAGTATATTAATGGGGGCAAGGAGAAATTGATTTTCTCTTTTATATTGTATAAAAAATAGGTTCACTTCTTATTTCTTTTCATTGTCTGAGTCAGACCTGGTACTCTCAAAATAGTTTGCAACCATTTCACTTTTCCTTAGTCCTTGTTCTTCTTTAGCTCTGTTGTGATTTTCTCAAACTTCCTGAGAGGCATATTAAATCACTTACAATTGAGATAATAAAAAAATTATTCTCAGTAAATAGCACCAGATCATGTATTATTGTTTTCAGGTTTTCTGTTAACTGGCTTGGATCTGGTACCCATCGGTCCATGTTCCTCAACTGGTGATCCCACGCCCTGGGACTCCTCTCTGCCCCAACATCAGCGCTCAGTGAGTAGGAGACTGTGATTTTTTCCTTGGAGCTTAATCTGTGTAAACAACCTGCCTACCTTGTATTGCCTAAAGGAGTTTCCCAAGATCAGAACTCAAGCCATGGCTAATAGGAAGTCCACATACAGTCATAAACGCAACCTGTGTTTGCTAATCTACCTGTACTGACAATAAAGCTGATATTTTAGTGTACATTTATTGAGCTCCTGTGTCTATTTTCCAATGAACTCCAAATTTTATTGAAAGGATCAATGTGTGCTATGTTTGCCTCATTTAAACCGTCAACTCACAGGTCCACCACCTTCAAAGCCCCAGGGCGTAGTTCCCAGAGAAGACAAGAGACCTGGCGAGTTCCTAGGACCCAACAGAGGGAGGCCAAGGCAGAGGAAAAAGTCAGACATTGTGGGTGACATTTGGCAGTGGACTGAGAATGTTTATAAGAATGTGAGAGATGGTCCCTGATGCTCACAGAAAAACTCAGAGGGGAAATTTCAGGAAAAACTCGGACGTGAGCTTGTGAGCGGTGCATCAAAACAATTCAAGTTATTTCACGTGAGGCCTCGGGCTGGTGAAACCTGGGAAATTTAGGTTACTGTGCATATATTATGGTTATAAGCAACATATTTGTTCAAAGCACTTTCTTTTAGATTATACTGTTTAATTATAAGATCATATCTGTAAATTAAAAAGGATAACCATGATTTTGCTATTTTATATGTAGAAAACTGAGGGATAGGAGGCTAAAAATTGTTCCATGTTATATAGTTGGCAAGGAGTGGGGAAAATTTAAAAATATATATTTGCTTTCTGCTTTCTAGACTGATTAAGTCTACAATAACTTAGAATTCCTCAAGTCTACAAATTCTTCACAGAAATATTTATAAAGAATTTTGCAAGAATATGAAGCTATTTAGACACAACTAGACTTAAAACTAGGGAAATACTTTAGGGCTTAGTAATTATGACAGGCAGCCCCATGTTCCCTGCCTCCTGGTGTCCACATCCTGGTGTGAGCCCTCTCCTTTGAGTCGAGGAGGGAACAGTGACTTCCTTCTAGACAACAGAATTCAGCAAAGATGATGGATGTCCATTCCATTATTACACTGTATGAGATTGGGTTTTCCACATTCTAGCAGACTCATATTATTGGCTCTCTCCCTCTCTTGCTGGCCTTGATGAAACAAACTTGTAGGGAAAGAGTGCATGGCAAAGGAACTAAGCAAATCCACCAGCTAACAGCCAGCAGAGAACTGGATCCTGCCAACGACATGTAAGCTTGGAAGTGGATCTCGCCTCAGTCCAGCCTCAGATGAGACCCCATCCCCATCAAGGTGGAAACCTTGTCTGCAGCCTTGTAAGAGACCCTAAAGCAGGAGCCCCAGGTAAGCCAGGCCCTGATTCCTGACCACAGAAACTGCTAGGTAACAAATATGTGTTGTTTTAAGTCACTAAGTTGGTGATAATTTATTATGGTAGTAGATGGCTAAAATAGTAATTGGCCTTTCAATAAAACAACAGGAATCTTCTTATGGGTAAAAGCTACCGACAAGTCTAATAATTATGTCCATTCTCATCATCCTGTTTCACATGCTGCCTTAACGTGTACGGAGCCAGACAGTAAGCACACGTGACTTGTGGTCCTGTGGGGCAGACATGCTCCTCTCATTGTGCTCTCTCTTACCTCCCTGGCAGAATTCAATGCTCAGTTGTCTACTACCAGGCACTGCAAAGCCAGAAGCATTTATTACAGAGTGTTTAAGAACATTTTGGTATTAACAAGTCCTTGTGACATAAACATTAGTGGAAAGCATAATTCAGTCTCAAGGTACCTTATGGAACATTTATCCTCAAGGCCTGGAAACAGGTGATCAACATTCTTCTCCGATGATGCATGCAGCCCAAGACTACGGTGACAGAAGGAAGGGAGGTAAAGGGGAAAAGAAAGATATCAACCTCCTTGCATTTTTCCCTGGCAGTTTTTCATTCAAAGGACCTATTTTATTAATGTGTCTTTCACACGTTTTTTTTTTTTTCCTCATGCAAGTATTGAAAATGAGGAAGAAATTGGTTTGATCATTTTCTGAGAGATCAGCTAAATTCTAATGTTGTTTGATCACATCCAGTCACAAAAATGTCAAGTGCATTTCCATTTAGAGTGCTTGCTTAAACAGCCGTGCAAATGGGGAACACCCGAAAATCAGCATATATCATGGGAGAGTTTTGAATTTTTTCAGCACACACTTGCATTAATCCACTCTCTTACTCTTGAAAATAATGCATTTTTCCAGCACATCATTCTTTAAATGAGAGTGATCCATCACCACTGGAGATTCACTAGTGAAGCACATTAATAAAAGCAGACAGCTTCAGTTGTGTTTTCTTTGGAAAGGGTTCGCTCCTTGTGCATACAACGTTGGGTTGCTTATACCAAAAACTGAACCCAGATGTTTCAACAATTTTTATTTTTCTTGCTAGGACATTTCCCAAGATAATAATCTATGGAAATGCTCATTCCAGGCTTTATTAAGGAGTTCTTGATTTCAAAATATTTCATCCAATGTAGAGGAATGGGATTTGTCTCCCCTCTTATGAAAACTGGGGAATTAAAAATTCTATAGCAACTATACTAGACAACATACTCCCTGATTAGCTCAGGACTATAAAGTGATTAAAACACACACACATACACGTTTCAAATGCTTATATGAATAGTAACCAGTGAGGCTCAAACATTAGAACGTAGAAATATTTCAAATTTTTATCAAATGTTTTTCAAATCTAAAAGATCCTGGATCATTTATTTCTGAAATAGGTAATAATGAGAAATATAAGAGAATTGAGTACTTGAATTTCAGTATTTAATTAGATTAAGAATTGGGTAAGTGGTGTTTTATTGAATAAAATTATATGGCATTTTTTTCTTCTAATCAAATCTATTTTTTTCATTCCAAATTATGTAAGTATATCACATATTTCAGCAACCCTACTGACAATGTGTACTTTAATCTTTAAATCTTGCTACTGTATTTTAGAATCTGGGCTATATATATCATGGGATAAACTCTCTAGCATACCAACATTTTAGCTCTAATGAAAAAAAGATTTCATCTTCTCATATTCATTTTAGCAATTCCACATTTAAAGTATATTTAATGGTTGAAATAAACATCTAGACTTGTAATGTTAAATCAGATATGTAATCACCTCAATAATACTGAAAATAAAAAAACAATTTAATCTACAAATCATCAAATATTCAGTGCCCAACCACATAATACATTTATAAAGTTTAGGAAAATATGAAAATATAACAAGATATATAGAAATTCCTTAGAGCAGATTACATTTTTTGATGTTATTCTTGGCAAAAGGATGCAAGAGAATTCAATTTAAAACAATTGAGAAAATATGTGTGGATTAATCATAGCAACATACTTATATGATATATCCATAGAGCCATGCATTATTTGAATCATAACTTATAAAAAATTCTCAGTAGAAATTGTGCTATGTAATTGCATGGAGTTGCCCAGAAAGGGGTTTGAAAGAGAAGAGAATTACCATAAGACCCTGATTTAAGATCAGGAAGAGTCATGTCTTTATATAAAGAAAAGCTGGCTTAAAGAAGGAAGCTATAAATTCAAATCAGTTAAAGAAGTCAGTACAAAGAAAAATACTAAAGAAGTAAATTGGAATTCCCAAAGGCAAACACTGGGTATGAAAAAGGGACATGGCATGAAACAAAAGGACTGTGAATAGATAAATTTGCATGCTTGATATTTTTCTTACAATTCCCTGAGATTGGCTGTGAATTTCATAGTGTCTCAGAGCACTGGAATTCAAATAGTAACACTAATTTTTAAGGTTTGACCCCCCAAATCACCAACTGGAGTTAATAGGCAGAAAGTCACAAGTGAGCTTCACTCCATCCAAATAACTAGAGCAACCTGGGCAAGTTACAAAATCACAGTTTAAAAAAATCAGAGAATCAAATAGGCAAAGAAACCAAAATGAACAAAGATCCAGAAAGTTATGAGTTATGAGTGCTTGGGCAGCTGCTTTCACCCCTGATAGAGGAATGAGAGGAGGAGGAATCTTCCAGAAAAAAGGGCAAGGCACATAGAAGCTTGACCAATCTTTAGTGAACTTTCACAGCAGTGTGTAGACTGACGAGAATCACATGGGCTCCAGCCACAGTCTGTACCCACTTGCCAAATCTCTCCCCAGCTATTCACCATGATGGGGCACACCCAAGCCTGGGCATGGAGCACAACAGCTGGGAGAGATACTCTCCAAGGTGCCTGGGGTCTTTCCAGGTGCAAAGCCGCTGTCCCCTGAAAGCTGGGTTGGGGGAGGGAGTAATGAGAGAAATTCATAGAGGTACTCTGGGCTTTGCCACTACACTGTGCCATGCACAGGCTGGGGATAGGCGCGAGAACAGAGAGAACCCCTCAAAGAAGCTCCAGGTCTTCAGCAAGTCACAGTGGTGGCCCTCCAGACCCTGAGGACTGTGCGGCAGGATAGGAAGATCTCCCAGAGAGCAAAGGCAACTCCCGAATGACCCAGAAAGCTGGAAGCTGGCTGTAGGTGAAGAAACAGTGACCAGACTCTGGCTAGTGCTCGGGCCCCAGGCCTTGCCAAAGGGAGGCATCTTAAGTCAGTTCTTCAAAGGGTTTTAAGTCAGTGAAGAAGTGAATTTAACGAAAGCCCACATGGAGGTCAAATATAGATTAGGCAGATTTACCCCACATCACTGACAATAGAAAGGCCACCCTTTTCTGGAGATAAACATTATTTACTTTGGTCTCTTACATACAATGTCTGTCATAAAAAAATGAAATGGACAAAGAAACAAGCAATGTTACCTTTGGTGAAGACAGGAAATAATCAATGGAAACAGAATTAGAATTGACACCAATGCTGGCATTGTCCGACAAGGACTTCAAAATGCCGAGGAGGAACATGCTTAGAAGAAAAGACAAGTAAGGGGAGAATGCAGCTACTTTGGAGGATGAGGAGGGAGGATCGCTTTATACCAGGTATTTCCCCTGCCTCATATCATTCCAGGGCCAGGTACCAGGCAACTAGAGACCAGGAATACAGCCCAAAGCCGGCCAGAATTATTCAAACCAGCCAATCCTAAATGTACACCCACACCTGCCTTCCCTTTCCATGGAAACCCAACACGGGCTCTGACCCGTGCCTTCTCCTCTCTCCGGTCTCTGCCTGCTGCTCATCCCTGCGTGGCCCTGCACAGCACACAGGGCAGGCCCCCAGCTCTTGGAAACGTAAGTAATAATTCTTTTTTCAATGGTATTAACCTCTTTATGTCATCACTCAGTCGTCTCCATAAATTAAAATCTTGCAGTACAAATAAGGACAATTTCTTATATATACCCTTACCAATAACGTTTGCAAAAAAAATACACACACAAACCCAAAGTCTGTTTCTTTTATAGTAGTGTTATTATGTATCTTTTCATACGGTTTATTAGCTATTTGTTTTTCTCCTTCCCAAGAGTATTTGATCCTGATTTTAGTCCCTGGCTCTAACGGACTAATATTCCACATTTGTGGTTGAAGTTGGGTAACTATGTTTCTAGGCCACTCAGGGCTCTCAACAGGACAGCAAATGTTCCCTATAACTCATCTGTAGTTAAAGGAAAGTGCCTGGGAGTTGGCCTCTGTGGGAAGAACACCTGCCTGGAATGCAGGAAAATAGCAGCTAAGCCCCCTGTGTGGTGTGCCTGCCTGCTTTTGTAACGCAAACTCTGTTAATAGGAGCCAGCTGTCTCTTAGGGAGCCAGCGAGTTCCTGCTCAGAGCATGTTTACTAAAGGGCCCTCTCAAAATGACAACTATCTGGGCAAGTATCCTCAAGCTGTTTTTAGATGAAAGAAGAAAAAAAATAATGAGGTTAAAGATACATTTTATAGAACTCCCACTGAGAAACTTCAGGAAGCTTTCCAATAAATTTAAGGTAGTACTCAATAAAAGAAAAATTGAATTCTATCTAAAAATTGCTTTCAAGAGCTCATGCAAAGGCCAAGCTGTTCTTATTGTTAGGAAGTTAATGAGGGATTCCAGGTCTCCTAGGGACGAAAGTTTGTGCCTTGCCTTGGTGCGACTGCCCCACCTGGGAAGAAGGACAAGGGTGGGCGCCAGGCTCCCATCTTGGTCCTGCCCCACCTTAATCCTGCCCTGAGCTCCTGCCATACCTGGGGGAGGAGGGAACACACTATGAATCAGCCAATCAGAACTTAGTGTTCCATCTGCAAAAGAATACGGAGGACTCTGTAGCCCCCAGGTGTAGTAAGACTCGGGTCTTGCAACTCCCAACTGTCCAGTCAGAGTGGTTCCATGGTGACGTCTGAGCCATGGGGAGGTCCCAGTCCAGCCACTATAAAATAAGACACAGACCATAACCAACCCCTCACTTTCCCTTTGCTGCAACAATGTGTCTGGCTGTCCTCTGTGGCACAGGGACCACGCTCTGTAAACCTGTATCTTGCTCTTGCTCTATAACCCTGTCTTTCTCTCCTCAATAATCCTCATTTTCGTGCTTGCCTTACTTTGGTGCATCTGGTCAGCCTTCGGCCATGAGCATGCTAAGAACCAAGATTTCAGACTGAAACCTGACATTATGATCCTTACTGTCATTTACGTTCCTGTCATTTGGGACAATTCATCAAAGCAACTTATAATCTGTCAATGATGTACATCTCTTTACTTGCTCAAAATATACGTTAATAATCCATTTTTTGGTCACATGCAAAAGAATTTAAAGATGATGATTATCCCTTGATCTAAAAATGAATGCCTTGAAATGACTTTTTCAAAATGAAGTGTTACTCTTACCCGGTGCTTTTGTTAAGCACGTCAAATAGAGAATAACATACACTTATCTGGAAAGATTTAAGAGGCCAGTAAGAACTTTTTACTATTGAAAGAAGAAAATTTGTGAGAGCGAAATTAATATAGTCATTTAATATATGAGTTATAATTTGGAACATCCTGAAAAACAGGACCCAGTTGAATGAGATCCTTCAGAAGGAATTCATGTATTAAACCATGTCAACTCAAGTAGCATTTTACTTATTTGGAAGTCACAAATTTTGAACAGTCTAAACCAGTGATTTCCAACCTACGAAAACCTTGCAGAATCCTGTGGAGATACTGAGGTATTGCACAAAGTTGAATAAGATCCAAATGCAAAGCAAAATGTAGTATTACAGAGTTGTTGCCTGACATTTAAAGACTTCTTGTAAGTCAGTAAGAAAAAAAAAGATAATCCAAAAAAATAGTGGGCAAAAAATAAAAATAGGGAATAGATTTTATAAAATACCACAAGACATAAATTTTTAAATGTTTATTTTCTGTAGGAGAGGTCAAATGTCCGAGTGTTCAGAATACCAACTCAAGAGTGGGAAAGACATATAGCTAGATACTTAAAGAATTCTTAGTGCCTTTTTTCTTTTCTTTTTTTTTTTTTTGTAAAAGAAAAACAGTATTCTTCTTACCTCATAGTGTTCTGTAAGAATTATAAAATGAATACAATGATGGCTGGCACATGGCAAAAATTCAAAGGATGCTAGCTAGTATAAAAATTAATATTAAAATCGCAATGACATAACTTTCTTCATTTATTATTCAAAAATTTAAATGATGCTATTTAATGTCTGCATGATTTTGAGAAATAAACATACCCTATTATATGTATTACAGAAGTCCAAACTGAATGATACTGTCACACTGGAAGAAAATGTGGTGTATTAGTCAGTGTTCTCCAGAGAAACAGAAATAATGCAATATATATAAACATATAATAGGAGATTTGTTATATGAATTGGCTTACAGAATTATGGAAGCCAAGAAACTCCATGATATGCCATCTGCAAGCTGGAATACCAGGAAAGTCAGTGATGTAATTCAGTTTGAGTTCAAAGGCCTTGAGAACCAAGGGAGCCAATAGTGTAACTCCTAGTCCAAGCCCAAAGGCCTGAGGACCAGGACCTCTGACATCAAAAGGCAGGAAAACTGATGTTTCAACTCAAGAAGAGAGCATAAATGTGCTCTAGCTCTACCTTTGCATTCTATGTGAGCACTCAACAGATCCAGTGATGTCCACCCACCTTGGTGAGGGCGATCTTCTTTACGAAGTCTACTGATTTATAAATGCCCTCACAGACACCAGAAATAATGTTTTACCAGCTATCTGGGAATCCCTTAGCCCAGTTAAGTTGACACATAAAATACTTCATCATACTTGGCAATATGAGTCAACAATGACAGTAATTACATATGTAGAATCTATAGTAAACAAAAAGTAATCAAGAGTACATACAATAGGTGGTTTGCTAAAATTTTTCTTACAGTAGCAAAAAGTAATTCGAAGAGCATAAAATTCAGTAATCTAATTCATTATACATGTATATAATGGGATATGATACAGTCATTGCAAATAATATGGTAGATTGATTTAATTATATGAAAAGATGTTCACACTATATTGTTACATGTAAAAAAAGATTTAAAATAATCCCCCCAAAATAGTTCCATTTTCTAAGACGTTTTAAAATATATACTTTTTAAAGTATAGAAGGATACATATGAAAAAGTTCATCAGTTATTTCTAGATAGTGAAATTTTAGTTGCTATATTATTTTATTACTTTTTCTAATTGTTCCAACAATGAATGCATTTTATTTGTATATTTTTAAACAGTGCATGAGAAGTACAAATGGAAGAGAAGTACATTTCCTGATTATAATAAAACACACTTTGCCATGTAAAGTGGTACATGTTAATGCCTATTTACATGGATCATATAATTTCCTGACAATAAAATTAAACTTTACTTATTTCTTCTAAGTTCTTAAGTTCTATTCTCCCTATTGTTGGTAAGGTGAGAAATATTTTTTGAAATCTGGAGTCCTTTCCTGGGTCTATCTTTTACATTTTGAAAAATTATTCCAGACATTCCACATATTTTGAAAAATGTTGCAGAATGTATCATCAGGCTACAAAGAGTAAAAGTTTATCTTAGATTACTTTGTTTATTATTTTATCTCATCTTTGAAGTAGGAAACTTTAGCACAGAAGTCAATAGTAAGTCACTCTTCTACTTCTGTTTATGGAATATCCAATGTGTACCAGGCACAGACCTGGAGCTGAAGCCTAAATGGAAAAGATGACAGATGATATCTAAAACTAAGTATTAACTGATGATTGAAAGAACCTGATGATGAAAGAAGTGTTACTTGCATTATTTTCTCAAAGAAAAAGATAATAAAATTTTTATCCAAGGATTGTATAGATCTACACTCATTGGAGGGTATTTTTTTTCTCTTTCTATTTTGGCTAATAAGCTTTTGACTACTAGATTTTATTTGAATATTATAAAAAAAAGATACAATGATGGCATTTACATTACTCATACACTGGGTAGAGAGAAAGACAATAGGGAATGTAAGATGGAACTGTCCTAGTGCAGTCACGTGCCACATAACGACATTTCTGTCAATGATGGACGGCACATATGGTGGTGGTCCCATAAGATTACAATGAAACTGAAAAATTCCTGTCACCTAGGGACACTGTAGCCACTATAACACTGTAATTCAGGAGTACCATTTTTTAAATCTTTTATACTGTATTTGTACTGTACCTTTTCCATGTTTAGATATACAAATACTTAGCATTGTGTTACAACTGCCTACAGTATTCAGTACAGTAATGTGTACAGATTTGTAGCCTAGGAGCAATAGGCTATACCACGTAGCCTAGGTATGTAGTGGGCTATATCATCTAGGTTTGTGTAAGTACACTCTGTAATGATGAAATCACCCAATGACAATTTTCTCGGAATGTATCCCAGTCATTAAGCAACATATGATCGTACTTACTTGGGGAAATCCCAGATGAAATACTTTACATATAGAAGAATTCTTTTCTAAGAGGTGTTATCATATGTGTAATTTAATACAGATTGAGCAACCCTAATCCAAAAATTCAAAATCCAAAATGCTCCAAAATCTGAAACTATTTTAATGCCAACATGACACTTAAAGGAAATGCTTACTGGAGCATTTTGGATTTGGGATTTTTGGAATAGGGAATGCTCAACAGGTAATGCAAATATTCCAAAATCAGGAAAAAACAAAAAAAAATCCCAGAAATCTAAAGCACTTCTGGTCCCAAGCATTCCAGATAAGGAATAATTAACCTGTAATACAAGAAAATACCATCCCATCTAATCATGCCTGGCTGAGCTAGAATTGTGAATTCAAGGACATTGTGACTTTTCGTAGTGAATTTGTTACTTTCTTTATAAAATTCAGCTTGTGAACAGAAATGAACAACTCCCAAGAGGCTCAATTCAAGTTTACTGAGTAAATTCATTTAAATTTAACAAATGTTTATTGAACACCCACTGGGTTCAACTCTTGATGCTGGAGTAACCAATCGTGATGGCCTGGATGGTTGTCAATTAACAATGCTGGCAATATTTTCATTGTTGTATGTCTTATTGGGCAGGGTTCTGACATAACTAACCTATTAAATAGTATTCATTCATAGAAGGATGGGACAGCAAATAAAGATGAAAAATTCATAGCTGATAACAAATGCAAATAGAAATCAAGTTTGAAAATTATTTTGAGACTTTAGAAAAGTCCTGACAAATCACCATCTGCTCCTAGAAAGTTATTCAGACATGTTAATAAGTAAAGAAAAATGAAGTTATACATAAAATCATGAGGCTAACTGAGACTATGAGACTTCAGGATGAGTGTCTTTATATTTTTTTGTCTTTTCAGAAAAAACTGTATCAAATTCTTCATAGAAGATTTGGCTATTCTATTCATGTAAATCTCCAAAAGAAAGAATTTTTAAATTATGACAGGTTATTTTGTTCACTAAAGTAGTATTTATTGAATTCTATGGAAATCCACTTGATAGCTCTTTATATGGTCAAAACACATTGAATTTACCGTTTAGCTGCCAATTTCCATTTTTTTTTATTACTGAATTTTTTTTTTTCACTTCTCATAGATTATTCTATAATATTTCCCGACCCCCGGGCTTCTTTTTAGTACCTGCTTAAATCTGCTTTTAAAATTCTCCCATAGTTATTTTAATATATCCAAGGTCTAAGCGTCTAGAATTTAATATAGTGGTAGTGGATAAACTCTTATGGTAGAAAAAGCATGAAAAAC
This sequence comes from Eulemur rufifrons, assembly GCF_041146395.1. Taxonomy (NCBI): domain Eukaryota; kingdom Metazoa; phylum Chordata; class Mammalia; order Primates; family Lemuridae; genus Eulemur; species Eulemur rufifrons. The sequence continues at coordinate 4,610,827 of NC_090995.1, read as the reverse complement.
AGGAATCTAAGATTTTTATTTTATATCTAGTTTTTTGCTACCAATGGTTTATTTGAATTCTAGTCATTAGTGAAGGAAACTACTGACACAGGATGCTTAGAAGGTCAGACTCGGGACACAAAATTGGACTTGTAAGTAAGGGACCCATAGGTGGCAAAAAGCAAGAAAAGTAGCTCCAATAAGGGGTTGTCAGAGCAAGGCCTTGACGGTTCTGCCTGCTCATTTGCTTCCTGTGTGACAATGTGGTTTAGGAAGATGGTCTGCTCTCAGGGCTGAGTGTGGGGCAGGTCCCAATCACTGCCAAAAGTGGTGAGTGTTTGCTTTTGGCTAAGAGAGACCTGTGATGACAGATTGCACCCTGGTAACTCAAACTCCCCTTCCGTTCCAATCTGACACCCATTTCCAAAGTCCCAGAGAAAGGATTTTCACTGCTACAAACAGGCCCAGCATGGCAGCACCTCCTCAAATGACCACATGAAATTACATTTACTCTACCAGAAAAGGGTTTGTGCTTTTTAGGGGCACAATTAAATACTGGGTCTCTCTGCATGCATTTTCAAATAATGATACGGGAAATGTGGTAGGGACTAGATTTATTATCACATGAATGTTTCTGCCTCCTCTCCCGCCCTTACTTTCCTCCTTTCCCCCAGGATATTTCATAAATGGGGAAAGAGGATATGGGAGAGGGTGGAAGCTCAGGTGGAGGACTTGATTCCAGAGGCTAAATCAATCAGTATAATAAAAAGCTGGGAGTAGAGGGAGACACTGAAGAAAAGAAGACTTGGAATGGAAAGAATGATTGGGGGTGTGAGAGTTTCCAAATCAGTGATGGTAAATAAATGGGGCATTTGACATGTGTAGTCCTGGGTTCTTCAGGAGGCAAGAGTAGAGAATGAACGTTCTTCTGACTTCCCAGGCTGTTGGACAGCACTTCTCTAAATGTGATAGTTCAGATGCACAACCACAAGGTCTGAGGAGTTACAAGCTATAATACCATACACAGTTGCTCTGTATTTCTCCCTCTTTAATGAACTTTCAGTGGATTAAACACCATCTTTAGGTTCAAGTCTTCAAGCCTTCTAGATCAGTCTAGGTCACTCCCTTGAATTCCAGACATATATCCAAATAGCTCTTACTCTCTTCACTTGGGTGTCTCATGGACTTCTTAAACATAGCATGTCCAAAACCCCAGACTTCTGAGTGTTTTCCCCAGATCTGCTCTTCTCATAGTCTTTAATTTTATTTTTCCCTGAGGCTCAGGCTAAAATCCTGAGAGTCAACCCCTATCTTCTCTTTTTTGTTTCTTTCACACCCACATTTGATCTATTAGCAAATCCTGTTGGCCCCACCTTCTAAATATATCCAGAATCTGACAACTTGTTTCTGCCTCTACTGCTGTCATCCATCTCTCACCCAAAATGTGGTCTCCCTGTTTGTGTCCTTAGCCTCTCCTCACTCTCTTCTCAAAAGAGACACCACAGTGATCTCGTTGAAACCTAAGCCAAATGCCTCATCCCTGTTCAGAACTCTCCACTGATTTCCCATAGCACTCAAAGTAACAGCCCAAGCCCCCAAGGCGCCTGTGATCGCCTCTCTCCCTCACCTTTCATCTCCTGTGGTTCACTGTGCTCTGAGCCACTGCTCTAAGTCGTCCTCAGACACGTGCTCTACCTTCAGGGCAGCTAGACTGTGCCTGGGGTTCTTTCTCTTCCCAGCCTCCTAGCTCACCCCCGCTCTCCCTGTTGATCTCTCCAATGCCCCTTCCCAGTGAGACCTTCCCTGGCCACCCCGGCCAAAGCCATAACCCCCACTCCATACTGAAAATCTGTGATGCCCTCCTTACTTCATTTCCTCCCTAGCAGTTATTTTTAAATACTTTAATATCCAGCACCCCATTTCCACCCATATAAGCTTTACGAGGGCAGCCATTTTGTTCATTGTTTGAAGGAAAAATACTAGTTCCCCATCTCACAAGGAGGAACACTGTGTTAACTGAGAATGCTCAGAGTTGTTACAAAATAGATGAAGCAAATACCAAGGCACAAGAGATATGCCTCAGCACTTCCTTGAGGTGACCGGTTTAAACCAGCCCTAACTGCTTAAACAGTCCTACAGTACCATTTAGCTAACTGTAATACTAAAATCCCTGCCTAATAGAGAATTGTAATATTATCAACATAATATGGGTTACATGAAGGCACATGGTGATTGCACTGTGCGTGCTCACTCTGTTCTATAGGTGAACGTGTGATGATGCGATCAAAGAGCCCTGGGTCACCCACTGGAAAGGGACTCAAGGCAGCACAGCCGGTAGGCTGAGAAGATTTTACTCTCTGGAGAGATCCTGTGCTGCTCAGGAGTGAGCACCTTGTGTAAGGAACCTCTGATAAACTCACTAACTCACCAAGCTGGACTTGTCCAAGGCATTCTTTGGTCTCTTGGCTCCATCTCAGTTTGGAGGGTGGTTTTCTATAACCTCCCGAGATTTTCCCAACACATTGCTACGTCCCCATTGCCTGATAGTGATGGCTGGCACATAACTGATATACAACAAATATGTGTTAAAGTAATGAATGAATGACCTGTGGAATAATAGTAGTAACATGGGTGGAAATCTGAGCAGAGTCAAAAGAGGGAATAAAGAAGGAAAGAAATGTGCTTGTTTAAGAACATCTTGGGAATATGGCTATTATTATTCCAATCAAATAAGTTAAAGGACAGCAAAAATAAATCACTATTAGCCAATTTTTGTTGTTTCACTTTCTCTACTGACCAGCCTCACTGTAAAAAATATCGTTGAGACCACGTTGCTTTGTGTTGGTGAGTCTCTGGCAATCTTGCCACAACCAAACTGCTCTCATAGCACTTCGCTCCTATGTAATACATGAATTTAAAAGGGGGTTCTTTGACATTATCTGGACATATGGGGTGCATTTTTCAATGTCTGCATTTAAATAATAGTTAAATTTCTGAAGAGGATAAACACAATCATTGGAGTCATTTATGTTTGAAGTTACTTTAACCGAGCTGGAAACATGTTTGGAAAAGATACTGCACATTTAGTGTTGAGGGATCTAACTTTTTCAGCAATTGGCTAAAGACAAGGACAAATAATTAGAAAATGAGATAAAATTTAGAATTAGTTTTATATTTCAACAAGATACCTGATAGGATTTTTGGACCATGTTTCATAAAAATCATCTGCTAGATGCAGTAAGCTCAAGCAAACATAAATATGATGTTGTATTCCTATCTGTGAGGCCCAAGTAATAATGATTCAGAAGTGCCATATTCCAAATATAATTCACAGATAATTATGTTCCATATTTGTAAGGAATCTAGTACATAAATCCTCAAATGGAGCAGTTTAACCAACTTTCAAAGAATGAACAGCTGAATGGAATTGTAATGATATAATGTAGAATCATAAAAATTGAAAGAGTATAGTCACCTTGTAAATTTTCTCCATTTCATATTTATGCTCTCTCCTCTATTTATTGTATCATATATCAAATGATTCTGCTTCCTTGGAAACCCATTTGTATAAGAATAGCACCAGCAATACAGCCATGGTAAATCCGGAGCAGGAACTTAAGGATACATGACCTCATATATGCTCCAGATGGCCCTGTATGGTTTCTTCAATCGTTTTGAAATGCAAAGAGGCCCTGTGGACATCAGTCAAATGGTGACATTTAAATGTTCACTAGCCTAAGATTTCTTGAGTGAAGAAGGAGTCTGGACAAATGTGCACATTTGGAAAGCAATGGAGTCCTAGCTATTTCACAAGGCTGCTGGTATGAGTCACGGATAACCTGATAGGCTCCCAGACAAAAGTAAATCATGTTGTACCTTGAACCAATCCTTCATCTTGAGTGTCATATTAAGGTGGCTAATATAGCCATTGTTCTTGCAAATAACCTTGACAACCGTTGGTAAAACTGGATTATTTAAATGGTCACTGAATTGCCTCCTTTAATTACTTTGCCATGATCAGTAAAGGGCTCACAACATTTTATAAGGTGGTATCTAATGCTATTGCACAATGGGATGGGGGAAGCATTTAGTATTACCTTGCTTAAGACATTAATTTCATATAGTTCTGATTTATGATTTTTAAGATAGTCCTCTGTTTGTTGCCAATAACTAATTTAAGTGTACCTTGAGTATCCATTACACAATATTCATATTTATCTATCACATATTTTTGGTCTTCCTGAATCTCATCTATGCATATTCTTTTATTAGAGAAATAAAAATTATTATTAACTTATTTCACAGAAAGAGTCAATGCTGTCCTTACTTCTTTATCTGCAATAATAATTCAAATATGTAAAATGTTTACAATTTATAAAGCAATTGTATCTACAAAGCAGCCAAATGCCAGAAAATACTTAAAGCCAAAGCAAATCTTTGCATGGCATCAATTTTACTCAGAAGTGAATATAAAACTAAACTTTGTTAAAAGTAATAAAATGTATTAAGGAGTAGAATTTAAAAAGTTAATTGCATTTTTCATATAAAAACTAATAAAGCAAAGAAATGTTGTGTTTGTATAACTGGTTCCGTCTGGCTATCCACAGACTCTCAGGATTCCATGTCTACACCCACATGACCTTAAGACATATGTAGGTAGAAACTGTGAGACAGTGAATATGCTATGTTATTTATGTTATTTTAATCATTCTAATAACTGTGTGTGGGAGTTAGGGCAGAAATTTAGCAATCCCATAGTTATAGGAGAAGCAGCTGAGGCAAAACAATTCAATGATTACCATAAAATGAATTATTAAGTGCTAGACTCGGTCCTAGATCTTTGAACTATAGGTCTAAATCTCCTTGAATTTCTTGCCTATTTTAATAATAGTCATGTAGGACAAAGAATCATAAAAAAAAAAAAAGAGTAGTTAAGACATAGACAAGAATCGACCTAACTCATCAAATCAGGAATGAAAGTTCTTCCTCAATTCTCATATATACTTTTTCTGATTGATAAAAGTTAATTTCAATAAACTTCATCAGTAGGCCATTTTCAATATGGCTCAATTGCCAAAAGGATACACCATAGATGACTCGCAAGAAGTACCTACCTACCTACCTATGTACCTACCTGTCTAGTCATTATCTATACATCTACCATGAGTGAAGTACAAGTATCAAAAGCTAAAAGGACCATAGCAATGAGTACAATAAAATTATTCTCTGCAAGACAGCACTGGCCTGGTGTGATCTGTATTGGATGCTGCAATATGAACAATATGTGTGTATGAGCCCAAGGAGCTCAGCAGCATATGCAGCTGTTAATTGACAAAAATAAATTCAGCTGGTGTATGAACTCATACCATGAACCATGTTTTATACTCCAACAATTTATGTGAAACTCAATGGGGCCCACATGGCATAACAAAACAGTGGTTGTTAAAAAAGATTTCACCCTCCACTGCCACTTGATTTGTATATTTAAGTACTTATATGGCTTTATACTTCATGCAGACAAACTCATTAAAGGCAGGGGGTCAATGAAGAAACAAAAAAAAAATTGTTGAGATGTTCAGTTATTTTGTCTGTATACTGAATAGTCAATCCAGTTCAATCCAATTTTACGGAAGGGATTATTTAAACTGTGAACTTAAATTTGGTATTTCTTAAAAGAGAAATTTATGAAATTCAGATATCCAAAACCTGGTGTTAATGGATTAATAAATAATGTCTTAAAATGAAATGTATATTCAGTAAAATCTTTTTACATAGCATATATTCAATCTGTTGGATAGACTGGGTTATGCTACAGATACCATGTAAAACATATATTATTGTTGTGCAGTGTACTAATTTTGATTCTTGCTTGATAGGTAGATTTTTTTTATAAAAACAAAAATTTATAAAATAAATCATTTTTATTTTCTTAATTGATTTTGTCTTTCTTTACTAAATATATTAACATGTATTCTATCATCTAATTCTCAGAGAAAAACAAGTAAATAGGTTATTTTATCTGCCTTTTCCATAAGAAGTGATCTAACTTTAGAGTAATTAAACAACCAGCCCGGAATCATACATTAGAACTGGTATTTGATCTCAGGTCTATGCAAATACTCCCATGTCATTGCTGTTAACCAATGTTTATTATATTTGCCTCTAAATGAGTATAAGAATTTTTTAAAAAGCAACCCAAGTATGATTATCTTTTCATTCTCTAAGCATAGAAAATGGACATAAAATCATGAAATCTGTCTTACAGACAGACTCTAAGGTGACCCTAGCCTCACTCTAAAATTCCTGCCTGCTGATACTCACGCCCTTGCATAATCCCCTCCCTCTGAGTGTGGGCAGGACCTGTGACTTGTTTCTAACTAATAGGATAGGAAAAAGGTGACGGGATGCCACTCCTGTGATGACATCACATCACATAAATCTTGCTAGTGGAATTGCTTTGGAGCTCCTCCTTGCTAGATGGATGAAGTAATCAGTCATCCTGCAGAAGTCCACAGGGCAGGGAACCGCTGGTGGCCTGTAGGATCAGGGGGCAGCCTCCAGGTGAAAGCTGACAGCCAGGAAAAAGTCAGAGCCTTCATATAGCCACAAGGAAATGAATTCTGCAACAACCTGACTGAGCTTGAAAGCAAATACTTTCCCAGCTGAGCCTCCAGATGAAAATGCAGCGCAGCCAACACCCTGGTTGCAGCCCTGTGAAACCTTCAGCAGAGAACCCAGTCAAATTGCGACTGGAGATTTCTGAGCTATGGGGACTACAAGGTAATAAATGTGAGCTGCTTTAACCCTAAGGTTATGGTAATTGGTTATGGAGCAGTATAAAACTAATACTCTGGATAAGAAACAGGATTGGCAGGAATAAGAAGGATCACAAGGATAAAAGGTGTCTGTATTTCAATTGACTTCCATCTGAACCATATCTGTGTGCATTCTCCATTCTGAAATATCTACTCTGGACTTCTGGGATTACCTCAACCATCTTGACCCTGAAGCTTGGAGCAAATCCCAAAATGAACAGTGCTCAGAGTGCCATCATGTAAAGTACCTAAGTTTTCCCTTTTCTCAAGTTAAAGTATTTTTATTCTGCAAGTGAGAAATTATCTCCTGAGGCATTATTATTCAACATCAAATATGCAATATTTGAATTGAGATTTTGCTAATTCCACAGGAAAAAAATAACAATATTCTTTTATTTTTCTTGTTGTCCCTTGATTTTCTTGGATGTCCTTTATAAAAAGTCAAGACATGCCCAGGGGAAAAGAACTGAATTTCAGAGCCTTTGGAGTCATGTTGCTTAATTTCAGAAACTATTAAATGTCAGGGAACCATCTGAAAGGAAGGTGAAAATGTTTGGTAATGATACTCTTTTGGTTGCTGCTAAATTGTGAATAGTGTTTGGGAGAAATTTAGCCAGATGTATTGACAAGCACTGTTGTGTTTCCTGATATATTATTTGTATAGTTTCTATCACTGCCATAAAAAATTACGACGAACGTAGCACCTTAAAACAATACAAATTTATCTCACAGTTCTATAAGTAAGAAATCTACTAGGCTTGGCTAGTTTCTTTGCTCTAGGCCCGACAAGGCCAAAACCAAGGTGTCATCAGGGCTGATTTTTTCTGGAGGCTCCAGGGAAGAATCCATTTCCCAGATCATTTAGAATCCAATCCGCAGGGGGGTGGGGGAGGTCCACAGTTCAGTCCCATGAGGCTATGCTACTGAGGCTCCTCGTGCTTCCTCGTTGGCTGTTGGATGCGGGTCATTCTCCGCCTTTAGGGACTGGCTACCTTCCTGACTACCTTCCTCCATCTTCAAAGAGAACAACAGAGGCTCAAGCCTTTCTCACATTTCATATCTCTCTCCTGCTTTTCCTTTCAGCTGCATCTCTCTGACCGCAGGCAGAGAAAGTTCTCTGTCTTTAAGGGCTCATGTGATTGGATTGAGCATACCTGGATAATCTAAAATAATCTCCCCATTTTAAGGACTATAACTTTAAAATATCTGCAAAATCCCTTTTGTCTGTAATCATAATATATTCACAGGTTCTAGGGGTCCATTCTGGGCGTAAGGGAGTGGGCAGTTTTGGAGGGCCATTATTTTGTCTACCACATTATTCTTTAGATAAATTAAGTTATAATTGAACAATAGATAGCTGTTTAGAACCACAAACATCTTTAAATTGAGGAAAATAGTGTCCCAAAGGAGTCTGGTTGTGTAATTTTTGTAATCTTGGTTTAGAATTAATCTGATCAGCCTGGAGGAGGGCACACAATTTGATGACACATAATGACAAAACTTCAAGCAGAAAAGCATATAACCTCTTACATTACTTTCTTTCTTCCTTGTACAAAGGCTCATTTGAAAGTCTCTCTGTAGTTAAAAAATTTCATAACATAAATTTCCTCCTCCATCCTCAGTCCTTGTTAACCTCTCTTCTACTTTTTGCCCCTAACAATTTTCCTATTCTAGATAGGATAAGTGGAGCCATGTAATAGTGTCTTTTTTTGTCTGAATAGTATCAGTTAGGATAATTCTTTCAAAATCCATCCATGCTGTATCATATATCAGAACTTCATTCCTTTTGATTGTCGAGTAACATTTCATTGTACGTAAATACCACGTCTTGTTTATCCATTCATCTGTAGATGGACACGTGGATCGCTTCCACCTTTCAGCTATTGTGACTAATGCTGCTATGAACAAGGGTGCACAAATCTCTCTTTGAGATCCTGCTTTCAGTTCTTTCAGGTGTGTACACAGAGGTGGAATTGCTGGATCACGTGGCAAATCATATTTTTAATTTTTTGAGGACCTGCCATACTATTTTTCATGGCAGCTGTGCCATTCAACATTCTCACTAACAATGTATAAGACTTTTGATTTCTCCACATCCTTGGCAATACTTAAATACTTGTTATTTTCTGATTTTTTTTTTTTTTTTTTGACCGTAGCTGTCTTACTTGGGTATGAAGCTCATTGAGGGTTTGACTTGCATTCGCCTAATGATTATTGCTATGGTCTGAATGTTTGTGCCCCCTCCAAATTCATGTGTTGAAACCTAGTCACCAGTGTGCTGTTATTGAGACGTGGGCCTTTGGGAGGTGATTAGGTCATGAGAGCTCTACCCTCACGAATGGGATTAGTGCCCTTATACTAAAAGAGGCATGAGGGAGCTTGTTCGCCCTTTCTGTCATATGAGGACACATAGAAGACCCCATCTATGAAGTGCAGAACCCTCACCAGACACCAGATATGTTGGCACCTTGATCTTACACTTCTTAACCTCCAGACTGTGAGAAATGAATTTCTATTGTTTGTAAATTACCCAGTCTAAGGTATCTTGTTATAGAAGCCTGAATGGACTGAGACAATTAGTGATTTTGAATATTTTTCCATGTGTTTATTGGTTATTTATATATCTTCTTTGGAGAAATGTCTATTCAAGTCCTTTGCCCATTTTGTAACTGGGTTGTCTTTGCTGTCGTTGAATTGTACAAGTTCTTTATTCTCAATATTAAACCTATTTCAGATAAAGCATTTGCAAAAATTTTCTGTAAATTCTGTGGGTTGTCTTTTTATTCCCTTGATGACCTTTGATACACAAAAATTGTTCATTTTAAAGAAGTCCAATTTATCTATTCGTTGTTGTTGCCAATGCTTTTGGTGTCATATTTGAAAAACCATTGCCAAATCCAAGGTCATAAAGATTATCACCTATGTTTTTGTCTAAGAGTTTTATGGTTTTAGCTCTTAAATTTAGGTCTTTGATACATTTTGAGTTTTCAATGACTTTTAAGCTTTTAGTTTACTCTTTTACCTTTCAAGATTTCAATTCAGATAGCAAAAAGTATTGTTCACATTACTATTGTTGTTGTTATTATTATTATTATTTTAATGGCTTGGTAGCAAAAAGGAATTCCCCTTCTTCTATTTTAAATGGAAATCTGGGAAATGAATAGTTTTTGATTATTTGGTATTGTGTTTTATTTATTTTATTAAATGTATTGATGGAGGAAGGTAGAGACATTCTATAAACTATAGCACCCAAGTTTTTCTCATATGGTTCCATAATCCACACACAGAAATCAAGGGAGCTACATTTTCTTCTGCTCAGTAAGAAAGTTGTTAAATTTGTGTATTTACTGTTGTATAACAAAGAATTTGTCTGGCCTCCCCAGTTCTTGGAAGGTAACCTTCTAACCTTTGGAATTTCTTGACAGATAGGAATATCTTTGTTATCCATGGTGGCCCCTGAGTCACCTCTGATAGTTTATGCTAATGAGGTGGGCCCCAAGATAGTTTATGCTAATGTGATGACTCAGGGTGGAGACTGGCCATGTCGGAAAAACCATCCATGTGATCAGAGAATTCAGGCTTTAAGCCAGGTGCTATCAACTCTCCCTCTGGGAGGAACTTTGAGATTGAGTTCAACCTCATGACCAATGTTTCAACAAGCATACCCACACAATGAAACCTCAATAAAAACTCTGGAAACTGATGCTTGGGTGAACTACCTTTGTTGGGAATATTCTTTGACCTTTGTCACACTTCAATTCTAAGAGGGTAACACATCCCTGAGGACAATGGAAGTTTTGCATATGGAACTCTTCCAAACTCTGCTCTATGAATATTTTCTTTTAGGTTGGTCCTACTTTGTATCCTGTAGCTATAATAAAACTGTAATCATAAGTATTACACTTTGATCAGCTGAGGCAGCTGATCAGAACTGAGGGTTGGCTCTAGGGACTCTAAACTTGTAGCTAATATCTGCAGTTAAGTGCAGTCTTGTGGAGGACCATGCCCTGAACCTCAAGTTTTGCCAAATCCCAGTACCTATTCAAATATCTATATGCCAGAATTGCCCTAGCACCACCACCCCTGACCACCATAAGCAACTGATATTGTACCTGTGGTTGATAACACATCAAAGTGGTGTTAATCACTCATACCCAAAGCCATTTATTCTGTTAGATTAGCAAAAGCAACCTATAATCACAATGTGAAGGAATAAGAGTTTCAAGAAAGGAAGGATAGTAACCTGAGATAATTTTCCAAGTTGAGTTCTCATGAGGAGCCCTGGAGAATTTCACGTACTCTGGAGATGTAAGTGGAAGAATGTGACTGTAAAAAGAAGGGGCAAAATGATGCAAGAGCACAGTGGCAGTGCCCCCAAAGCAAATCACCAACTTCATCATTTTGCCTGAGGCTAACTATACATTTGGAAAGAAAAATCTCTAGTCTCAAAATTCCCATAAGATTCAATACATATTTGTTTTCCTTTTGTAAAAAAGCCTTCCTGTGTCTATTTCCCTTAAGATAGATAAAATGAAAATAGCAGGGCAGTCTCAAGCCATAAAGCCACAGTGAAATGCAATGACCTGTATTTGCTGCTTTAGGTACTTGCTGAATTATAGACAAGTGAACTGAATAGCTGAAGCAGACTCATGTGATCCACTGAAGAGACTTCTGAGTTGTGAAGCTCATGCATTAAATATTCATTGAGCAGTACTTGTATTTCAACCTTACATGAAATTTTATAGGGTATTAAAAAATAAGAATCACTCTATCTTTAGGAATCTTATAATTATGTTTACAATAATTATATTGTGCATTTTCACATTGTAGTAATAATGACAAATGTAGTTTTATAATTCATTCTAATAAGGATGATTAAAAAGATGAACAAGCACAGAAATACCTGAGAGTAGTTCTTTACGGGTGGGTGTTTCAAGGAACAATTTTTGCATAAGGTTATTTCTGAGAAGGAAATATATAGCAATTTTATAGGCATATCATGGCAAGATGTGTATTTTGGGTAGACAGAACAAAGTATGGTATGTTTGAAGAACAGAAGTAGCAGAAGCATAGATTAAAATAGAAAATACAACAAACATAGAAAATAGCAGAGCAGTATCTAGCCATAAACTGAGAGTTAAACCCAATGATCTTTAAAGAAGTATGAAGAGGTTCAATCAAGGAAGCCAAACAAAGGGTTAACAGTAATAGTAATAACTGTCAACAATAGAAAAAAGATTCACCACTGTGAAAGAGAATTAGATGGAAGCAGAAAAGAGACAGGAAAACAAGTCACAAAGTTATTGCAATAATTGTACTAAATAATGATGAGTATTTAATTGATTTTATGGGAGCAGGTGAAGGGCAATGGAGAATGGGGGGTGGAAATTGAAGATAATACAAGAATTCTTACTTAGGAATCAGGTATCTGATGATGCCACCAACTGCAAAAAAGCTCCACATTACTAATCATCAGGGAAATGCAAATCAAAACCACAATGAGGTATCACTTATCTTCAGTGAGAATGGCTTTTATCAAAAAGTCCCAAAACAATAAATGTTGGCATGGTTGTGGAGAAATAGGAACACTTCTACACTGCTGGTGGGACTGCAAACTAGTACAACGTCTGTGGAAAGTAATATGGAGATAACTCAAAGAGCTACAAGTAGAACTACCATTTAATCCAGCAATCCCACTACTGGGCATCTACTCAAAGGAACAAAAGACATTCTATAAAAAAGACATCTATACTGGAATGTTTATAGCAGCACAATTCACAACTGCAAAGATGTGGAAACAACCCAAGTGCCTATCAATACATGAGTGGATTAATAAAATGTGGTATATGTAAAGCATGGAGTTCTACTCAGCCACAGAAAGCAATGGTGATCTAGCACCTCTTGTATTACCCTGGATAGAGCTGGAGCCCATTCTACTAAGTAAAGTATCCCAAGAATGGAAAATCAAGCACCACATGTACTCACCATCAAACTGGTTTCAACTGATCAACACTTAAGTGCACATACAGTAGTAACATTCACTGAGTATTGGGCAAATGGGAAGGGGAAAGAGGAGATGGGTTTATACACACCAATAGGTGCGGTGCATACCATCTGGGGGATGGACATGGTTGAAGCTCTGACTCAGGTGAGGCAAAGGCAATATACGTAACCTAAACATTTGTTCCCCCATAATATGCTGAAATTAAAAAAATTAAAATAAACAAACAATAAAATAATAATAGCAAAAAGAAAAAAAAAAGATGACCAAGGTATTGTTCTTGTCCGAGGGTTCTGTAGATCGAATGTTTGTGATTTCACCAAATTCAAATCTTAGCCCTCAAGGTGTTGCCATTAGTGGGTGGGGCCTTTGGGAGGTGAATAGGTCATGAGAGTGAGGCCCTCATGAATGGCATTAGTGCCCTTATCAAGGAGGCCTGAGAAAGCTCCCTTCCTTCTACCATGTGAGGACACAGTAACAAGGCTCCATCTGTATCAGTCAGGAAATGATTCACCAGACAATGAATCTGTCAGCACCTTGATTTTGGACTTTTCAGCCTCCAGAAATGTGAGAAATAAAATTCTGTTGTTTAAAAGCTACACAATTTATATTTTGTTATAACAGTCCAAATGGACTAAGATAAGGGTAAAAGTCTTCAATTACTTCAGTTTTAACATGGTATTTTAGGTATCTGTGGAAAATTCAAGTGTACATCTTCATAGAATGGAGAGATAGAAGCATGGCATCAGAAGAAAAATTGCACCCTAACTTATATAGTTGAGAGTCAATACCATGTTGATTCCAGGTGAAGCCCTAGGAATGGATGGAATTACCCAGAGAAAGTAGATGAGATAAACTAAAGATGAAGAAGGAAATACAAAAAATTTTAACACTGAAAAACACTAACTTCAAATGAGAAGGAAATGACAGAGAATCTAGCAAAGAAGACTTACAAAAACATTCTAAAGAGTAGAAGGAAAATGAAGAGAAAGTGGGTGGCAACCAAAGGAAGAGCTGTTCACAAAGTGCCACTGACAATATCAATGGTCAAGTGAAAGTCACAGAAGAATACTGAAAATTGCCAATTGGAGTTGAGAGTTAGAAGGTTATGTGTAACCTCCGGTCATACCTCACATCCTGGAGGGTTGAAACTTGACCTTTGTGACTTGAAGGAGGAGGAAAGGGAGACAGCATAGTCCAGCTGGGCTGAGAAGACCGGGAGAAGTTGCTGAAAAGACACACAGTGAGAGGCTTCAACCTGTGTGTACATTACAGAAAAGGTCTGCATGACACTTTTTAAAAAGACATGAGAAACTGCATGTAAATTTATGCAATTAAAGTAGAATTCTCTCTATACACGTCTCTATGTACAAAGGACAGATTGATGGAAATAAAGAACAGTTAATGGAAAAGAACTGAGATGGAATCAAGGGCTCCAGAGGAGGATAAAGCCTCACAAGTAATGTGAACATGTGATGTGTTGACTATGAGAAAGTTACTCTGGGCTGGAGGAATCGGACAGAATTTCCTGCAGGTGTCAAGGCTCGTGGACCAAAGTTAATGGGAAAGAAGGAGCAAGAACGTTCTATGTAGGTAAATAATGTCACGATGGTCACATAAATTGCTCATCAATTTTCAGAGACATCTCATGCTTAATGTGAGGATTTAAAGGGAAAAATTGAAACTTGAGAAATGGTTTTATTTTTTCAAGAATTTCCCTCATAAACTGAACTATAAGAGTTTGACAGCTAATGGAAGGAATGCTTTGTCCTAGAGCATATTGCCACATTTTCCTTATTTTATTCTAAAAGATAGCATCAAAAAGTGAAAATCATCTGCCACAAAATATACGACTTAAAATCACTGCATGGAACTAAGATATCTAAATTTATTTCCTTGCCTTCTATTTTTACTTGTAGTTAAGTTTGTTTATTTTTACTTAAAAATGTGTACATATGTGGCATAAAAGTTATTTTTAATAAAGATATTATATAGAAACAAAATAAAATCACTCATACTATTCTATCCAAAGGTAACACCTACTGTTAATAATAACTACAATTTTTTGGTAAAAATCCTTGTAGTCTATGCACTTTTTACATAATTGAATTGTTACAAATAGAGACATATAGAGACAGAATTCTACTCTAAGTGTAAAAATTTATAAGCAGTCTTTTAAAAAGTCTCATAAAACATTTGAAGGACAGTAAAACATACTCTATTTAGCCACTTATCTATTATTAATGATTTGTTTATGTTCGTTATCACAATTCCAAATAATATTTATGTGCATAAAATACTGTAAATATTGCATATTATTACCTTAGAATGAATTTCTAGGCATTAAAGAATCAATGAGTAGAACTGACATACTTTATTTTCACAATCAACTTCATTACCCAACTTGAAAGATATTTGTTTTATATTATTATTAAATGACCGAGAATCAAAACATTATTCCCATACACACAAAGGGAAGGTTAGTTTTCTCACCTTAGGGTCTCTCTGGTCTCATAATGTGAGTACAAGTTTGTGGGAAGTCATTTTGTGAAAGCACTTGGTTTGTTCAGTTGAGCTGAAGGAACAGAAATAAAATAGTTACACGAGATTCCTGAAACAGTGGTGCACATCCACTGTGATGCATGCAACTAAAATAAAATATGATTTATAACAGCATTTAGAACATGAAGCACATTCTATCAAAAATCATCTGTGGAAGAATGCTTGCCAGGAATCTAAGTCTATCTGTGCCTCTCAAACCCATGAGTGAAACTAAGAGAAAGCTTCCTTTTATTCAATGGCTTAATGTAAATCCCAGGACAAAAGGTGGTATAGACTCCTAGATAGGGCGGTAGGTAAGTAGGTAGATAGATAAGAGTAATAATTTTATGTGTCAACTTGGCTAGGCTAGGGTGACCAGTTGTTTGGTCAAATACCAGCCTAGATGTTGCTGTGAAGGTAGTTTTTAAGACACGATTAACATTTAAATCCACAGGCTGAGTAAAGCAGATTTTCTTTCAAAATGTTATTGAAGGCTTTGTCTTAGTCCCTGTGGGTTGCTTTATCAAAATACCTTAGAATGAATAGCTTGTAAATGACAAAAATTTATTTATCACAGATCCAGAGGCTGGAAAATCCAAGATCAAGATATGAGCAGATTCTGTGTCTCGTGAGGGCCCCCTTTCTCATACTCGGTGCCTTCTCACGGTGTCTTCACGGGGCAGAAGGGCTGGCTAGCTCTCTGGGGTCTCTTTTTAAAGGGCACTAATGAGGTGGAGCTCTCATTACCTAATCACCCCCAGAGACCCTACTGTCTAATACTATCACAATGGGAATTAGGTTCCAACATACAAATTTGAGGGAGGACACAAACATTCAGACCATAATAGGCCTTAAGTGAAAAACTGAGGTCCCCTGAAAAAGAAGGCATTTCTTCCTTCAGATTGCCTTTGCCCCGAAGACTGCAACATCAACTCTTGCTGTGATTTCCACCCACCAGCCTGCCTTACAAATTTCAGGCATCCCAGTCCCCACAATTGCTTGAGCCATTTGTTTAAAATAAATTTTTCTCTCCACATGTATATCTACAATTTACTAGCTTGTGGCTACTGGGAAGTCTTCTGGTTTGTTTTTTTTTTTCTCTTTAGCCATTCTTCCTAGAAAAGCATGGGAAGTCTTTCTGAGTTACAATTTTCTTATCTATAAAATAGAATCATTAGTATCTTCTCTGCCCACCTTGCCAGGATGTTACAAAGGTATATGATAAAAATAATACATATAATAGCTGAAATATTTATTAAGTGCCAACCATGAGCTACGTATTGGTAATCACTTTGTACACATTATCTCATTTAATTCTTGTCAAAAGGTAGATAAAATTATTAGCTTGATTTTATGGACAAAATCTCTGCTCAGATAATATTTCCTTAGAGAGAACATTCTTTTTTAGCTTTTATTTTATTTTATTTGTAAAGATGGGGTCTCTCTATGTTGCCTAGGCTAGTCTTGAACTCCTGGCCTCAAGTGATCCTCCTGCCTCAGCCTCCCAAAGTACTGGGATTATAGGTGTGAGCCATGGTGCCTGTCCTGAAAGAGCCTCTTATTGATCATCACTCTTCTCCCTGTTTAATATCTTAAGAGCTAATCAAAAAGGTTATTTTATTTAAATTATTTGTTTACTATTTCACTATTAACATGGCAGAATGTAGGCTCTCATGTAATATTTTCCAAATAAATGAACAAATAAAGGAATGAAAGAAACTTGTTTTGAGGAGATCTGTGTATAGGTTATAATTCAATGTATGTGACCATTAAAAATTTCGAAGTAAAAGCTCTAGAGAGGAACATTACTGTAGTTTACACCACCACAACAGCATCAGGGCTGGAAGGACTCATCTCTACTCTTGAGGAAGGGGCCTGCGGCTCAGAGCCACTTCCCTGACTCCCACTTCCGCTGTCCTGTAGAACCCAAGCGCTGGGAAGCTAGGCCAAAGAAGAGAGATGCACTCCTGAATGGTACTTTCTCCCTGAGCAGCACTTACTTCAGAAAAGATATTATTTAATACATATTGTTGACTTTTGCCATTCTATATCATAATTATCCTTTTAACATACTCCAGTTCTTCAGCAAAATAGTTCCTTTGGCCCTGCTACCTTGTGGTACTGTTGGGTTTCAGTCTGAAATGTTGGTTCTTGGTGCACTGATGGCCAAAAAATGACCAGATGCACCAAAGTAAGACAAACGTGAAAACGAGGTTTATTGAGGAGAGGAAGACAGAATTATAGAGCAAGAGCAAGTTACAGCTTTACAGAGCAAGATGCATACGCCACAGATGATGATGAAATCCACTGTCACAACATGGGGAGAATAAAAGGGCGGGCCTGGTTATGGTCTGCATCTTGTTTTATAGTGTCCGGGACCTCTCTGTGGCTCAGACGTCACCATGGAACCATTTTGATTGGACAGTTGGGAGATGCATGACCTAAGTCTTGTTACATATGTGGTTGTTCTAGGTCACTTTCCAGAATCTATGGTACCTATGCTGCTTGGCTCATGGCCTAGAGTCCTCTGCATTCTTTTGCAGTTGGAGTGCTAAGTTCTGATTGGCTGATTCACAGGGTATTGCCTCCTCCCCCAGGTATGGCAGTAGCTCAGGGAGGATTAAGGTGGGGCAGGACCAAGATGGGAGCCTGGGGCCCACCCTTGTCCTTCTTCCCAGATGGGGAAATTGTACCAAGGCAATAGTACCCGCTTTCATCCCCAGGAGACTCAAAATCCTGCACTATCTATTAACACCTAACAATATTGGTTTTATTTGAAGAACCTGGCTGACACAGAGGAGGGAGAGCTTCTTCTACCTCCATCTCTCAACTAAGCCCATGGACAGCAGGCTGTACCCCAGAGAGAGAAGGAGTTCTCAAAGGTGGCCAGAATTGTCATGAGTAGAGGCCCAGAAGTACTGGGTGCACGTACAAATCAAAAGCAACCAAGGACCAACATCAGCATTTCCCAACCACAGTCCGGGGTGAGCTAACCTCAAACAAACAGGAGGTTGGGAAGGAACGTAGGAGGAGGGTATTTAAACTGAAGCTTTACTCATGGGGAAACTGACCAGACAGGTCATGAATTACATGATAATGACAGAGAAAGGTCTAGAACTCTAATAATTCTCACTACCACAGTGCTTCTTTTTTTCATAATTGGCTACAAGTATTAAAAGCTTATTCTCAATAAATACATTTGAATAATAAAGAGAAGAAAATAATATTTCAGAATATGATGAATGAATTCCTGCATTTGGAAAGAGGCCCACTTAGGTTATAATTTCAAAAAGTTCTTCAAGTGGCTCTCTGATGGTGCCTCTACTATAATTTCAAGGTTAATTTTTATGCCTCTCCTGCTGAAATGGTGTTGTACATGGTCCAGCAGCTGTTGTAAGGAGGCATCAGATTTTCCCTTTATTATTTCATAGAAATTTTGATTTAGTCACTCTTATCTTTAAACACAGAGTCAAAGTAAAAATATTACTTTCCCACTTTTCACAATTAATGCTTTCAGATTTGAGTTGTGAAGGGCCTTCTCCATTTGGTGTTTTATGGGTTGAATTTTGAGACTTCACACAGCAAATGTAAACATTATTCAGTAGATTGGTGGCTCTCCTGGTTGGTGATTGAGATGATGTAGGCCCTCAGGCTGGGTGAGACAAACTGAACTTTGATCTGACATGACACAGTATCTCGTGCTCACCCTCCAGTGTCAGAGGACAGCTTGTGAGCAGCTGGTCTCAAAGGGCTTAGATATTTATCTTTTCGATGGCAGTTCCTAATTTTATTAGCTCTTCTTTGCTAGACATACTCATACTCAGAGCCACAGAATCCTTCCTCTCTCTGCTATTTTGTATTATTTTTGTATTCTCTCTATTGTTATTTTTTACCTCCTGGGCCCTTACCCTTAGTTATTCTCTTCTTTTTTTTTTGGACAAAGTATAGACAGAAGGCCACTATATGTTAATGCATAGTTGCATTGGTACACTGCATTTTTACAAGAGTGTAACAAATGCAGAATCTCCTACCAAGTGTGCACCATTTCCCACAGGCTTTAATTAAATATTTCTTTTTACTGAACAAAGTGATCTGCTGCAATAAAATTTCTCATAGTGTCACTGTGAGAACAGTAGCCCTTTAATTAAATCATTTCCCGAGGTGAGATATACCAGGTGAAAACACCTAGTTGGGCTCCAGGTAGCATCTAGTCCACTGCTTTTCTAACTTCCATTTATCTTACTTTAAACAAAGAGGGAAGAAGGAGTACTTATTTTGGAAGTTTAAAGAAAGCTATAAAAGTGGCCACCAGTGACTAGTGAAATGTGTTCCATGGAATGAAACAGATTGTGTAAGAACAACAAGTTTCCCTCTAAATGTGTTAATAAATAGACCAACACGAGCCAGAAACGTGTACGTTCCCTGACTGTGCTCAGAGGCAATGTTAATGACTAAGGAGCACTCCTAAGAGACGGTGCTTATGCAAATGGACCACAGGCACATCAGCGTTTCCAGGACATTCCGTAAGTCTCCCTTATAATCTATGCTGATTGTGAGCAGCGCTCACCACCTCTGTCCAGAACACCGTGAACTCAGACCTCAGGTCCATCAGTGGCCTGATTTCCTTTCCTTCTACCCATTACCTTCACAGTGTTTATCAAATCAGCACTTACAGTGATCCTTTGAAAATATGAGTCACATCAAAGTAAAGCTTCAGCTCAAATTTGGTGTTTTCTTTCACTAATGGTCAAAGCCTTAAAATGGCCTAAACATCCTTGCTTGGACGTAGAACCTTCTGTTTGGGTTATTTATCTATTGCTATGTAACAAATCACCCTAAAAGTTAATGGCTGAAAACCACAGCAATCATTTGATTATTGTATCTCTCAGTTCTGGGGTTGATTTGGCTCAGCTTGGTGGTTCTCTCTCCGGTTCTCTCATGTATTTAGAGTCTGACGGTGGCTGGGTAGAGCTGGAATCATCTGACGGACTTTCTGAATGACAAGCCTGGCAACTGGGTGCTCGCTGTCAGTGAGGTTTGGCCATACCTAAAGGTCGTCCTTCCACATGGACTGCAGTCCTCAGGGCCTGGCAGTCAGCAGCACAAGGATTAGAAAGTAGAAGGTGCCATTTTCTTAATGTCTTGAACTGCAAACTGGCCCAGTAGCATCTCAACCATAGGATACTGGTCAAGTAGTCACCAGGCCTAGACTCAAGGGATGGGAATCTAGGCCTTCTTTACCAACGGGAGGAGTGTGATAGAACTTGGGGGTCATGTTCGGAAACCACGATAGCTGGTGACTTTCAGACCTTATCTCCCACATCTCTTCCTGCTCACTCATTTCCAGCCGTGCTTACCTCCTTGCTGCTCCTTGAGCACAGCGGGCAAGCTCCCTCCTTCCAAGCACTACTGTTCCCCCCAGGCCCATAAATGAAACTGTCCCCCTCCCCTAACAAGCACACTGTCTGTATTCAAGAGTGTTCCTGAAGCCAAATCAAAAATTCCCCTTTGAAACTATGTTATTTTCTATACCAGGTTATTAGTTTCTTGATCCCATTCTTTCCTTGGTGTGCTTAATGGATCTAGTCATCACTGAATATGAAGTGGGTTGAAGGGTGATTAATCATTGATATTTATAAGTATGAAAACATCTTTGACTCATCAAAAAAATTAAACTATGTTTGATACAGTGTAATTACCAAGGCAGGAAACTATCAATTTAAACAAGATTTTCAATAATACGTATTTCTATAAAGAGAGAATCCTGGTTAAATTGGACTGAAACAGAAAATATTTTGAAATACCTCTTTCCTCAGATTTCATTTAGCTCAAGGTTCCCCTTAAATAAACATATAAAGCTATTTCACATGGATGGAAATTGCATCTTGTATTTAACTTATGTATACTTGAATACTATGTTCAGGGTTTTGTGCTAGAAAGTGCTATGACAGTTTGTTCAAATGGACATTTTATTTCTGCTATCTTAGGAACTGACAATAAAAAACATTATAAACAGATGAACATTTTCAGGGTTTTAGCACGGTGACTGAGAAATGCATGTTTTTGTGAAGAAGAATAAAATGCAGGGCGGTGATATACGGCGTTACAAAAATGTCCTTTGATGAACGATGAAGGAGGAAGGGCTAAAACATAATTATCCTATGTCACTCCTCAGGTGCAATTAACCACTAAGTGCTATATACTCAATTTTTTGAATCTGTCTTTTTCTCTCTGCCTTAGCACCAGCACCTTGAATTATGGCGTCATCATTTTGCAGTCCACTATGGTAACAATTTCCTAAATGGTTTCCAAGACTCTGATCTTGCCCCCTTAAGTTCACTTTTCACATTGTCACTGGAGTAATATTTCTTATAACGAAGGTGAATCATGCAGTGACACAATTCCCTTCCTAAAACCCTTCCACAGCTCTCACTGGCCTGAGGGAAATACAAGTGTGAACTCCCTAAGGGAAATACAAGTGTGAACTCCCTAGTGTGACACCCAGGCCCTTGACCTAGCCCCAACTTCCCATTCCAACTCCGCCCCTCGCCCCTTCCCTCCCACATTCAGCATTCGAACTCTAGTTATTCTGAAGTATGTACAGTTCCCTGAAAAGCCACGCTCTTTTTTTTACCTCTGAGCACTTGCAACTCCTTCTGTCAAAATACCTCTTCACTCTCCTTTCTTCCGTGCAACCATGTAAGAGTATGAACAGTACTGACAGTATCTGCTCATTATCTGGCCCTCTTTATATGCATGAATTGGGAATAGCGGGTACAGAAAACTGTGAGTAAGTCAGATAGTTCAAGATGAAGTAGGAACAATACCCAGGCCGGGAAGGATCGGCATGGGTAGTCCCACAAAACCCAGGATGAAAGGAAGGTCCAGCAGTGTGTCTCCCTGTACCACTGAGCCTTGGCTGGCTGAGGCTGGAAACACCCCCTTGCTTTCAAGTGGAAACTGATGAACGTACCTGCCATTGTGCTGTCTATGGCTTATTGCTAATCATGAAGGCCAAGGGCACATGGGGTCTCTGGAAAATCCTCTGGTTGCACTGGATTTGGTGCTTGTGATTTGGGAACTAATAGCAAGAAACTACGGCAGCAGTCAACTCTGAGGATTAATACTCACCTGCTCCTGGAAGATTTCCCTTATTGTTTCCTGTCCCCTCCTTCCCAGAGTAGGTGATACGCCCCTCTCCGTGCTGGTGGTAGCCTGTGCTTATTTCTATATAGGATGTATCAACCTCTATTATAAACTCCTGTTTATTATTTTACCTCCTCCGCTTGTCTGTGTGTTCTTTAAGGACAACTGTAAGAACATCACCTAGCACAGTTTCTGACACATAGGGGACTCTAAATTAATAAAATCAATTAATTCCTGAGATCTTAAAGGACACAAAGATAGAGACTATCGTGATAGTTATATTTATCCTCAAATTCCTCAGAAGGGGGACAAGTGGAGGACAATACATCCCTGGGTAAGAATGCCTCAGCTTACTTGGTGAGAACCTTGGTTCCAATGTGTATATAAAAACATTACTTTATAACCCAGTGATCAGAGTTGACATCTTTGTGTTATTCTCAATCTCAAAAGAGAAGTGATGAATGTTTCATCAAGTGCGACGCTAGCTGTAGGTTCTCCCTAGATGCCCTAAATCAGACTGAAGAAGTTTCCTTTTATTTCTCATTTTCTGAAAGTTCTTACAAAAATGAGTGCTGGATATTATCAAATGCCCGTTTTGATTCTATTGAAGTTATTTTATGATATTTTCTTCTTAATATGGTGAATGAAATTGGTAAATATTTTAGTGCTCAACAAACAGCATTTCTAAGATAAAACTCTGGTCACAGAGTATTATTCTTTTTGTGTATTGTTTGATTTGATTTTCTAATATTTTGTTAAGGATTTTGGTATCTTTGTTCATAGATTTCATATATAAGTTCTATTGACATCAATTCAAGTTCACTGAATCTTTCCTCATTTTTGCCCCAATCAAATAAACTCTTCAAGTTTTATATTGTGTATTTTTTATTCCTATGAACTCCATTTGGTTCTTTTCCATATATTCCCTTTCGTTCCTATTCCCTTATCTTAATCTTTTCTCTAGAATATTTAACGTATTTCTCATAGTTATTCTAAAGCCTTTGTCTGAAAATTCCAACATCTAGGCCATCTCTGAATCTGATTTTATTGACTCTTTCCTCTTTTGACCATATGCCAATACTTTCGTTTTTTTGCTTTTTAAATGTGTCTTAGAAGTTTTGATCACAAGAAAGTTATTGTGCATAAAAAACAAAAAATAATGTAATGCTAAATAAAAATATGTCACCTAGAAAAGTTTATGCCCCTTTTTCTAACAGGCTGCTAGAATGGGGGCCTGTTAATACAATTTGTATTTTATTTTTGTCTGAGCTTTATTGTGCTTTTTATTAGACTCAGTTCACCAGTGGCTTCAAATTATTTGAAGGCATAATGATGACATTTCCTCCAGAAGAAATGGAAAGGCCAGAAATATTAATACATGGCACTATTCCTGAAAACAGCATTATAATTTGGGGATGATCTTTGGAAGACACAATACATTTTTAATACCTTTACTGTAGAATAGATTTTTTTTCTTTAAATGTACTTCTAGTGTTTTAAAAATAAATAAAAAATCCTTGAACCAACTCTGTTGAATAAAGTTAGTATGATCAAGGGTAAAATGTTATGACTACAGCAATGTGGTGTGGCTACAGGGGGAAGATACTGATTTCTCAGTGTGTCTTATGATCTGGCCCAAAGCAGAGCTCATAGCGGATTTCAAGCAATGGCAAGCTCTTTGGGGTAGGTTACCATTCAAGGCAATTACTTTGAAAAGGGCAACGTATATAAACTAGTAATTTGTTCTAGCCTAGTGCTTCTCAAAATATAATGTGCATACAATTAAAATATAGGTTCTGATTCAGTATGCCTGAGGTGAGGCCTGAGATCCAGTATTTCTACCAAGCTCTCAAGTGATTCCAACCCTTGGGTTATACCTTGAGGTGAAGTGGTTTAGTCTCCTAGCCCTGAAGTTGGAATTCGTGACTCCCTACTCATGGTAGCTTGCTCCCAAGATGGCCCCATTGATGCACACCTCCTGGCATTGCACACAGACTGATACCACGCTGGGGTAGGTCTGTGTGATGAATTAAATATGACAGAAGTAATGGTATGTCACTTTCAAGGTTAGGTTACTAAAGACACTGGCTTCTGTCTTGGCTGATCTCTCTTTTTCTATTTTAGTTCACTCACTCTGGTGTTTGCTAACTGCCGTATCAAGAATAGCCCTATGGAAAGGCTTACATGACAAGAAACTGAGGCCTAAGGCCAAATAAGAGTGAGAAACTAAATGGGTTGGAAGTGGATCCTCCAACCCTATTCAAACTGTCAGCTGACTGTAACCCCAGACAGTAATTTACTACAACTTCACGAGAGACTTGGAGCAAGAATCACCAAACTAAGCGGCTTCTAGATTCCTGATCCTCAGAAACTATTAATAATAATAACCAAAAATAAAGGTTTATTGTTTTAGTTTAGAGGGGGATTTCTTATGAAGAAATAGGTAACTAATACAAATTGCTGAACTTCTTTATTTTAAGGTCAATAATGTCAGTAGATTTCAGAGGAATTAGATCACTGTAGAGGGTTAAAATATGTCATTCCCCCCCCCAAAAAAAAAAAAAATCTTATCCCTTGGTACTTGTGAATGTGCCCTTATTTGGAAACAAGGTTTGGAGATATTATATAATCAAGTTAAGATGAGATCATTCTGGATTAGGGTGGGCCCTAAATCCAAAGACTGGTGTCCTTACAAGGAGAGACACAGAGACACAAACACCCAGGGAGGAAGGCCATGTGACAAAGAGGTGGAGGATGGAGTGATGCAGCTGCAAGTCCAGGAACGCCCCGGCTTGCCAGTAGCCGCCAGAAGGTGGGAAAAGGCAAGGAAGGATTCTGCCCTAGAGCCCTGAAGACAGAATGGCTCTGCCAACACTCTGAATTGTACTTCCAGCCTCTGGAACTGGGAGAGAATAAATTTCCATTGTATAAACCCATTCAGTCTGTAGTAATTTGTCATGACAGCTCTAGGAAATGAACACAGGTACCCATCAGAATGATCTGTGAAGTATAAATGCCAAGTTTCTATTGAAGATACAGTGAATAAGAATCTCAAATGTGGGGCTCAGGTATATACAGTTTAACTCCAAAGCATGTAATGCACAGTCAAGTTTGAGAACCACTGAACTAGATGATTTTGAAGTTCTAACTATAAAATTCAAAGGCTTCAAGTTCTGGGATAATATTTTAAAAGTATAAAAGTATTAATTTATAGGCCCACCCTGATTATTCACGCAAGCACACAAAAGGCATTTGTAATTATTTGCATGGACATGTGCATAAACCTAATGAACGTCTTTGCACATTGACATTCTAGGTGTTGAGTTGTTCACATTAAATCGTGTGGAGTTAATACTAGTTTTAAAGACAACTACATTTAGATGTTTAAAGATTTATAATTATCCCAAACAAGAACAGCATATGGTTTTACTCCTATAAGTGCTCCACAAAGAATAACTGCTTGCATTTTGCTGCATTTTTCGATTGTGTGATAAAGTAGAAAACGATCAGGATCTGGCTCTCCAATTTTTACTAAAATAATTACTGATGAAATTGAACAGATGCTGGGTATAAATAAATTTTATAAATTCAGACATCTTGGGATCTTCTGTGGATTCTGGGCACGACTTGTGGAGATATATTTATGATGGTCTCAGTGAAACAATTACTTTGTACTTTCCCAGGTCAGTGCAGCGAGGTGAATCTCTCATACCCCAAACACCATAGCATCGTAGAGTCTGAATGTCGTCATTTTTATCTCACAGTGGAGAGCAAACGAACCCTTCCTCCTGTACAACCAGAGACTCACCAGTCCTAAATTACTTCTAAAATTATACTGTTCTTCTTTTTCTGTTTTCTACTGGCAGTACCAAAACCACAAGACGCAAAATCTCCCTTTAGAAAGTAGAGATTCTAAAATTCGTTTCTATGACTTTTGAAAGAATAGTTGATGCTGTTAGAATATGACCACATGTATTTCAATACACATGGCTTGTTGAGAAAGGCCGCCCCTGCCACTGCACCATGACATCTACCAAAGAGGATTAAGCCAATTAGCAAGTACCATTCCTTGGGAATTAAATTTGGAACTGCTGTGAATGCCACACTCAGAGTATTCAGGTAAAATAAGATAAGTAGCCAGAGAGAAGGTGAGAAGTTTAAGATTATGTTTTAAACGTCAGACACCTGCCAGAGGGCAGTTCTGGAGTTATGATGATCACTGCACATTCACGCAGAAGGCATTGGCATGCAGCAGAAGATACGATTCCCATGTGGGCTTCCATTAAGGCCATTAGAGAGCACCAAAGGAACAAGATACAGGGGTAGGAAGATAATTAGAACTTATTCTTAACATTCCTTAATTGCCAACCCTTTATTAGTAGCAGATGGTGGGTGAGTGGGAATTTGGGGGAATAGCCACCTTTTTGACATTACCTCCAATTAAGGAGACATCAGCTATCAGGACAATCTTTGAAATCACTGTATTTTTCCCAGGTCAGTATTAACTCAG
This sequence comes from Eulemur rufifrons, assembly GCF_041146395.1. Lineage (NCBI taxonomy): Eukaryota > Metazoa > Chordata > Mammalia > Primates > Lemuridae > Eulemur > Eulemur rufifrons. The sequence goes on along the minus strand of NC_090995.1, from coordinate 4,583,835 downwards.
AAGGTGTAATGAAGTCTGTCCTCCTTCTGTCTACCACTTACTCTCGCTGCTTCCATCTGGTTTATGGTGGGAGGTTGAACTTTTCGATGTTTCTAGCGCAGGCTGCACACTCAGGGGCCCTCAGCGACTCCTGAGTGTTACTTCTCACTGGATAACGGCCAGGCGGGAGCCACCGTAATCACACCACTGAGACAGACCCGGGAGGATGAAAATGGGCCCTAATGTGTCAGGTGGCCAGGATGCCAAAACAAGGGAATTAGATGCGAAACAGCAAGGAAACAAGAATTCATCTTGAATGCAGTACTGCTCAGAAGACAGAAACCCTCCCAGGCCAGGGCAAGACTAGTGCACAACAGTTGAAGACTTTTGTGTATCTCTTCACAAATCATATACTAAGCAGACTCTAGGTTAAGATAATCACTGCCAAGAGACCCTTTTCTTAAATGTCTCTGACAATATGAGTCTGATAAATGCTTCTGAAAAAAATTTACCTCATACAACTGATCACTCTGACAGCTTCTCATTGTACAGAACATTTGTCATCGACTCTGCGGCAGCGATTCCCCCAATGTGGTTCTCAAATCAGCAGTAGCAGCAGCAGCACCTGGAAAGTTATTAGAAATTCGGATTCTCAAGCTTCACTACAGAGCTAATGAATCAGAAGTGCTGGGGATGGGCTCAGAAATCTGTGTTTCAACAAGCCGTCCAGTATTTCTGATGCAAACTAAAGTTTAAAGCTATAATATTAGGAATGGACACCATCTACTGGGAATGCTGGATACCATAATGAGTACCTTACAAGCATTAAGTCAGTCAATCATCACAATAACCATGTGAAATATGTTTTAGGTTTCTAACTACATTCTTACTATTCTAATGCTCATACTCTTAACCACTGAAGAATACCCAAGCAGAAAAGGAAAAGTTAAGAATTTCCCCAATTTTGTGCAAAGAAATATAGCAGGAACTATAGAAAAGTTAACCGTAGGCCCCAAATAAAGAAGGCTACATAAAATTTTGGGGGCAGTAACCCAATGCTGAGAAAAAATGACCTCTGTTACAGAAATAAAATTTGTATTTTGAAATAAAATAGCTATACCTCATTTTAAAACATAACATACAGCTATGTCAATAAGTGTTTTCCAAAATCTCAGATGGGAAACAATCTTAAGAAATTTTATCAGCTCTACTCTTGGAAATGGTGGCAAAGGCTCCCACAGGCCATCTTCATTCTACCTGATGAGCACAGAAAGGCTATATGTTGTCTAGCTTCCCTCAGGACCATCTTTAACACATTTTATTTAAGTGCTAAACATTAAGCTAAAAAAAAAAAAGTTAATGATAGCCATGCCATGTAAAACCAGTTTGGCATTGGTTTTATGGATTTGTGTCAAGAAAATGTTGAAAAGATTATTCAGTGTCCCTCTAAGGACCCACATTAAACAAGACTTTAATATGACTTTTCTATAAAGCTGATTCATAGTGAGTCATTAATTCTGCAAGATTTTAGTGAATCTTCCAAAAAGTAATTGTTTTGCTATCGAGTAGGTCTGCAAATACTAGATCACACCTAGTTATACTTATGTCTTGATCGTATATCTTCTCAGAGCCTTGCTAATGTGCTTTATGAATTCCCAAAGAGTTATAACATGGATAAACCTCCTTAAGTTCTTGAACTATGGAATTCCTTTTTGAAGGATCATTGTGAGAGACTAGGGTTCTCTGGAATAAGTGCTAGAACACATTTTTGTAATTAAAAAGCAGGATACCCTGACGTATCATGATGCTCCATCTTTGCCCTGTACTCTAGGACTCAGAATCAAGTCATCTGTTCAGTAGTGTGAAAAGACAGCATAGTTTAGGGGAAAAAGCGTTAACTCCAAAGCCTGTCTACCCAGACCCAATCCCAGTTATGCCACTCGTTAGCTGTGTGACTCTAGCAAGATACTTCATCTCTCTGTGCCTCGGTTTCCTTATCTGGAAAATAAGATTTTTTAATAACAAATCTTTGGGGGTTATTTGAAGGATTAAAATTTGCAAAGTGTCTAGAAGAGTACCTGGCATACTGTAAATATTGGATAAATATTTGTTAACTAGCACTTAAACTAAAACTGGGGTGAATATAGTTGCTTTCTCTTTTGATCCAGCTCCTGCTTGTGTCAGCATCTATTTCTGTTTTATTAATTTAATAAATCAATAAAGTCATTTGTGGGTGTCATACTTTTTTGGAACTATATAAATGACATCATAAGGGCATGGTTTCAAAATGAAGCAGGTGGGGTAAAAAGGAACTTTCAAAATAAACCTCATCAGTCAGCGTTCCTGGAAACAGTACAGGGAAGTCAGTGTCCTGTCAGTTTAATGGGAACACAGGGAAGGGAGTCCTCGCAACAGACGGGGCTGGTTACTGGTGTCAGCTTGTGACACTCTTCCAAACTTAGTGGCATCTAACTCCGTTTGCTCTGACCCTAGATGGAGCAAACACATGTAATGACATCAACCTGATTTCCCAAGAAAACTTTCCTGCTGGGATAAAGAACCATTGTGGGGATGGTTTATTCCTCTTAACAGGATTTTGGTCTATGTATTGTTCCTTTCTCACTTTGGGTAGCATCAGTTAATTTACCAGGGTTTGAGAACACCCTGAGTAAATTGACACATGCGTGTTTTTACACGGACAAAGACACAGCAGAAAAGGCTGCAGAGGAGGCTGACACAGCACTCGCAGTGCCGGCAACCAGGCGACACAGTCTTGATTAGAACAGCCAGTCAGCGGCGGTTCCCTTGCTAGGGCCAGCACAGACTCTGGCGGCCAGCGGGCTGTGCCGTGCGAGTACATCTGGTAACAGAGGCGTTCTATGAAGAAATGGAGAAAACCTGACAAGAGTACAGTCGTGAGACAATAATTAAATCGAGATGGAGACCAGGTTTGGAACCTGCCAGTGTTAATGAAGATTTATTCACTAGTGACATTCGATCAGATCTACTGGGTGGATTCTTAGAATTCATTAGTTAAGGACATAAAGCAGTCTGTCTGATTAAAGAGGGAAGAAACAGTGGGAGCACCCATAAATTACTGTAGCTCAATTAGGTGCAGACAGTTTAGTGAGTGTTTATTACTAGTACAAAGGAAGATTTTCCAATTAGATTAAAAGGTTTTGAAAACAACAGTTATAGGCACAGTGATTTAAGCCAATTGCTGGAATAATGCATCGTGAGAAACTTTATTGATTAAAAGTAAACTGATAAGTTATTTGTAGTGCTCATTGTTTATTAGTTGAAGCCCTGCTGTGAGGTACAATTTTGCTCACAAGATCAATGAGAGGACCAGGCTAATTTCTTCTTGTCCTGAAAATTGATAAGAATATAAAGGGCAGCTATATCACTGCTGAAAATACCAGCATGATTTATTCAGGTTAATCATCAAGAAAGTGACATTGCATAAATCACTGGAGATGCACCTTGCCAGGCTGGGTCCTTAAGGCTGGCTTCACTGTCATAAGTTGGGCCAAAGAGAAACAAAAAGAAGCCTAGGATTTAATCAGGCAAAGCTTTTAGCTTGCTAAGCTGCCATAAGCTATTATAAAACCTGGAAATGGCAAAAAACCAAAGGGAAGTTGCATAGATACCTTCTCCAATAGTGGCCACTAGAATTTATGACAACAGTTTGGTGGGATGATGCCTAAGATGCAGGCTGGCAGCTCATATGTCTCGTTGTCTTCAGTGTCCACATGACTTTGAGGAGTGCTGACCATGCTGGGAATTGCTCCACTAGGCCAGAGGTTTGGAGTAGGCATTTCATTGGCTACAAACTACAGCTTTCTCACCACATGCGATTAAACATGAAAAGAAAGAAAGAAAAGCAAAGAATTGACAGCTGAGTCCCTGGATTCTGAAGATGCAAGAAATGCCAAGGTACGCGACACACAGATATTACGATATATTTTACATAAAGAATGGGATAGACAAATCTTTTTTTTCCCCCTTAAACCCTATTCTTTAAAAAGTAGTTTAGAAATAAGCAGTATTCCTTTTTCATTGTCTTATTGAAGAATCTCCTAAATGGGTCCTTCTGATAGATTTGCCCTTTATGCTTCTATTCTTTCTCTTCTACTCTTTCTAACTTTGACTTTCCTAACTGATATTTTGAAGCAGGAAACAGCAGTTTGAAACATCCAAAGGGCAGAAGAAGACAACAAACTAGCACTCCATCTGTTGTGACTTTTAGTATTTGCTTTTCCTGAGAAACCGCTTAGTGAATCAATTTCATATTGGCATTAAGAAATTAAGATCTTATTCCACATTATACACAGATACACATACTTCCCCTGGAATGAGGCTGCCTGGTTTGAACACCTGGATTGCTCCTCCTAGCTATCTGTATGCAACATTGGACTAGTTTCTTAATCTCTCTAACCTTCAGTTTGCTTGTCTTTAAAATGGAGACGATAGTCTTGAACATATAGGGTTGTTAAAAGGAATAGTTGGGACAATACATGTAAAGTGCTCCCACGATACCTGGTACATAGGAAGTGCTCAATAAATGTCAATTTTCTTATTTGTATTATATTTTTAGATCTTTCTATAACTACATTGAATAATAATATATTGATGCAATGTAAATATTTTCTTCTCTTTCACATACTAACATTAAACTAATCCAACTGCATTTTCCTATGTACAAGAGAAAACATGTATGGAAATGGAAAATTCACTTCTCATTGCTTTTAAAATAAATGTTCTTAAGAGAAAAGATACATTACTCCCCTAATCTGGGACACATACTCAGGGGTCTAGAGGTTAGAATACACTTACTGCCTGAGGAATGAGCATCCTGCAGAGGACGGGTCCGGGTACCCAAATGCACTGGAGTCACTTTGCACTAGATAAACCATCCTGGAAGCAGAAGGAAATCAGTGATCAGTGAAAGACATTAGTTAAACTAACTAGCCTGCTTTGTTTGTATGTGAACAGAAGAAAGAATTAAAAAAAAACAAACAAACCTATAAATAGAAGCCAGCAGAAGATTGAGAGCCAGAAACTCTCACTAGAGATCAGAGAAAAAGGCCATTATTCATGTACTAAGTACATGAACAAAGTGCTAAGTGAATGATTGTTTCCCCATTGTACACTGTAAAAAAAAAAAAAAAAAGAAAGAAAGAAAGAAAACACCAAGAACTCCATTACAAGCTTCCTGGAAGAGATTAGAACATGGTTAAGGTGGATATCCCACTGAGCATTTAAATTTAAATTAAACACATTTTTTGGTCTTGCTAGTAATAATATTTCAGGGAAATAAATGCCTTGCAAAAACTAGGCCTAAGGCACTTCCACTTCTGCCTTGAAATGGAGATATTTTGAGCTTATGAAATAAAAAAATAGCATATTAATTTCATTTCTGAATCTAGGGAAATATCTATTTAGGTTCTCAAACATTAGATAAGAGCCATCTAGAACATATTTATTGAGATTTACTCTTTCAGAGAGATGCCAAATTGCCACAAACTTTTTAGATGTCCGCCCTAGCAATGTTTGGATCAAAGAACACAAAAAGGCTATGGACAATCAGTTTTGCTGTCTGAAACTGATTTGACTCCCTTTCCAGGATGCATCGTAAAATAATATAAGCCTCATACTGAAAATCACCAGCAGTTTGAACAATCAACTTTGAAAGTATCAGTCACATTCTGCCATGAAATCCTGTCCATGATACCTTTGAAATAACATAAACATCTATTCATTTGTTCATATGCACAATCTTCATTTTCATTCTGTGCCATTATTTCTTCTGTTCTAAACTGCAGAAATTGTCTTATAAATGGCTGCATTGGTTTTGTTTGTCTCTTTATTCAAATCGATGGTCCTAAAATCTTTCATAAGCTACCATTTGCTGAGCATTTACCATACGTTAGACATCATGCTGAAGGCTCGACACAGAGAATCTATCCTAATCCTCACAGTCATCCTGGAAGTTAGGAGGTGATAATGTGGATTTGGCTCCTTCAACATTTATTCTGACTTCTTTCCAATGTGCCTTCCTGGGCTCAGAGGTGAGCAAGCTAAACATCATATTCCCCAGACCCGATTCCAGCCAAGCTTTCAGACGTCATTTATCCCTTGCTCACATGCATTCATCCAAAACTTGAATGAGAACTGAGTGAAGTCGAGACAGATACAGAACCGTTTTTCTGTTGTAAATTATAGCAGAGATTTTGTGATTCTGGACCTGAGAGACGTAGCAGCGACTTCTCATTATGGCAGCGGCTTCCTGATCATGGCAGGAGCAGTAGCTTCCACGGTGGTCCAGTTTTGCAGTGTGGCTTTTGACATCATTTTCAAAAGTTCAGTATAAAGACTATTTTTTTCAGTCCAGACAATGCTTCCAAAGGTCATTTAAGATTCTGTAGTAACTCTCTTCACGCTTAAACTAGCCAGAATGGATTATGATAATTGCAATTGAACTCCACTCCAATATAAATATATTCCCACTCCAGTCATACTGAACTTACTCTTGGCCTTGCCCATATATGTTATTTTCAACATAATTCTTTCATATGGAATTCTTCCCACTCACTTACCTTCCTCAAATTCTATTCATACTTTGGAGAAATTATTTGCAAACTAAACGTTCCTCTGAGAAAACTGTAGTACACAGTGATCCTTTCTTCTTAATTTCATATTCCCTACAGTACATCATTTCTTTGATAATTAAATATATAGTGCACTATTATATCTCATTTACCTTTATCTTATGCATTGAATATTAAAAATCTGTGTCTGTTTTACCTCTGTGGCTAGATCAGAAGGTAACTGGTATGTGGGCTTCTTATAGTTAACTAAATCCTGCTCAGCGACACAGACAGATATCCAGGTGACTTGCTTCTTTTACTCACATAGTAACTTTGAAGTTACTGTTTTCAAGCTATAACTCTCACAAGTGTTTCCTGGAGAGCTTCCTGAAACATAGATTCCTCAGATTCACTCTCAAAAGGTCTTACTCAGTGAGGTTGGGATGTGAGAACCTGCATTTTTAACAAGCTCCCTAGTAAAGCAAATGCAGCTAATCCTGGGACTACACACATTGGTATGATGGTAAGAATAACAGCGATTTAAAAAATTTACAAATTCTCTTCATAAATGCTATTTCATTTGATTCCCACAGTAGCTCTATTAGGTTTCTAGTATTAGAAACATAAATTTAAAATACAGTTTTAAAACTAAAGAAAGGATGTGTATGAAGAATAAATGATTCTTTCTCGTCACACTGCTAATAAGTCACAGAGCCAGATTTCTAACTCACGTGCATTAACTCCAAATTCTGTTCTTTTTCCTGACTTTTAATACTGCTACTTCCTTTTCCTGAAGCTTGAAACTAGTACATAGCAAATAATTCATTGTTAAGATAATTTTTATTTCTTGCCATTATGGAGCTCAGAAATAATTTTATCATAAAGTAGATTTATTTAATAATCTTTGATTATACTAATTTGATGTCAAGTGAGTGAAGAAGAAAATAGTTCTATACAACTCTCATCAAATCAAAAATTTTACAGAAAAGGAGAGTGGAAGGGAAACGAAAAGAGAGCATATATTCACATTCCCTTGCTAATCCAGAAGATGCCAGAAAATTGCGTACATAAGTCAAAACTATTTTGGGGCCGGGCATGGTGGCTCACGCCTGTAATCCTAGCACTCTGGGAGGCCGAGGCGGGTGGATTGCTCAAGGTCAGAAGTTCGAGACCAGCCTGACCAACAGCGAGACCCCGTCTCTACTAAAAATAGAAAGAAATTATCTGGCCAACTAAAATATATATAGAAAAAATTAGCCGGGCATGGTGGCACATGCCTGTAGTCCCAGCTACCCGGGAGGCTGAGGCAGTAGGATTGCTTAAGCCCAGGAGTTTGAGGTTGCTGTGAGCTAGGCTGACACCACGGCACTCACTGTAGCCCGGGCAACAAAGCGAGACTCTGTCTCAAAAAAAAAAAAAAAAAAAACTATTTTGGTTGCAAATGTCAGAAACCCAACCAGTTTAAGCAAAAAAGGGAAGTTCTAGAGGTTGAACTTCAGTTAAGGTTGCATGTAGGTGCTTGAACAATACCACTGATATTTTCATTTTATCGTTAATTGTCAGAAATTCCTTTTTTTGTGGTCTGGAGTATTCTCATTTAAACTAAATCCTCATGGTGGACAGAGAGTCAAAAATAGCTCCAGGTATGAGTCTTAGTAGTTAATAAACCCCATAAAAAAGAGAGATCATCTTTCCCCACAGTTCACGTAAAAGTTGTTAGGCTCACATCGATTTACTCCGATTAGCCCAGTTTGAGTAATATACCAACCCAAGACCCAATTATTGTGACACTTTAAAGTACAGAATACTCAAATGAGACATGAGGACTGAAAATAGTTAATGAGTAATTTAAAAAAAATCAAGGTATTACCAGAAGTCAGGAAGTTTTCCTACATAGGCAAAAACAAAAGATGGTAACAGACCAATAAATATTTGGGTATAAATTATTTAAAAAGGAATGTTAATCTCCATATAAGGAAACATTATGTTGGTTTTGGGAGTTTGAAGAGAGTAAGCATGCATGTGGATAAAAGTATGCTAATTAGATGTTTTTCTAAAAGCCTTTGATGAAGTAAATAGGTGGAAAACCATACCATGCTCATGGATTGGCAGAATCAACATTGTTAAAAATGTCTATACTACCCAAAGTGATCTACAGATTCAATGCAACCCCTATTAAACTACCAATATCATTTTTCACAGATCTAGAAAAAATGATGCTATGTTTAGTATGGAACCAGAGAAGACCCTATATGGCAAAAGCAATCTTAAGCAAAAGAACAAATTGGGAGGCATCAATTTACCAGACTTCAAGCTATACTACAAGGCTAACGTAACTAAAACACCATGGTACTGGCACAAGAACAGAGACATAGACCAATGGAACAGAACTGAGAACCCAGAAATAAAGCCATCTTCATATAGCCATCTAATATTTGACAAAGCAAACAAAAACATACATTGAATCCTTATTCGGTAAATGGTGCAGGAAAAACCGGATAGCCACACGTAGAAGACTGAAACAGAATCCACACCCTTCACCTCTCACAAAAATTAGCTCATAGTGGATAACAGACTTAAACTTAAGGCATGAAAGTATAAGAATTCAAGAAGAAAATGTTGGAAAAATTCTTATAGACATTGGCCTAGGCAAAGAATTTATGAAGAAGACCCCAAAGGCAATCACAGCAACAACAAGAATAAATAAATGGGACCTGATCATATTAAAAAGCTTCTGCACAGCCAAGGAAACTATCATGAGAGCAAACAAACAACATATATAATGAGAGAAAATATTTGCGTGCTACACATCTGATAGATACTAGAATACATAGGGAACTCAGGAAAATCAGCAAGAAAAAATTAAACGCCTCCACTAAAAAGTGGGCAAAGGACATGAACAGAAACTTTTCAAAAGAAGACAGAATAATGGCCGAAAACATATAAAAAAATGCTCAACATCTCTAATCATCAGGGAAATGCAAATCAAAACCGCAATGAGATATCACTTAACTCTAGTGAGAAAGGCTTTTATCAAAAGTCCCAAAACAATAAATGTTGGCGTGGACGTGGAGAGATAGGAACACTCATACACTGCTGGTGGGATTGCAAACTAGTACAAACTCTATGGAAAGTAATATGGGGATACCGCAAAGAGCTAAAAGTAGAACCACCATTTGATCCAGCAATCCCATTACTGAGCATCTACCCAAAGGAACAAAAGACATTCTTTTAAAAAGACATTTGTGCTCGAATGGTTATAGCAGCACAATTAACAATTGCAAAGATGTGGAAACAGCCCAGCTGTCCATCAATATATGAGTGGATTAAAGAATGTGGTATATGTATACCATGGAGTACTACTCAACCACAAAAAACAATAGTGATCTAGCACCTCTTGTATTATCCTGGATAGAGCTAGAGCCCATTCTACTCAGCGAAGTATCACAAGAATGGAAAAACAAGCACCACGTGTACTCATCATCAAATTGGTATTAATTAATCAACACTTATGTGCACATATTGTAGTAACATTCATTGGGTGTTGGGCAGGTGGAGGGGAGGAGGGGATGGGGATCTTCAAACCTAACGGGTGCAGTGTGCACTGTCTGGGGGATGGACATGCTTAAAGCTCTGACTTGGGTGGGGCAAAGGCCATATATGTAACCTAAACATTTGTACCCCAGTAATATGCTGAAATAAAAAAAGAACATAGGTAGAAATAAAAGGGCATACCTGTGAAGGAAAAATAACCGATATTTTTCAGGCATCAGTACTAAGATTGGTCTTTGTGGTAGATTGATTATATTATGTTCCAAATTATCTTCTCCCTCTTTCCCTGTTGGAAGATTATGCGTTGCTACCTTTCATCATGTGATTTGCAGTGATTTCCTATGAAATAAATATTCTTCCTAATCTCAATGGCACTATGCTTGTCCAAATGATTTTCTCTGGCCAATGCAATATAAGTAGAAGAAAGAATATGTCAGTTGTGAGCAGAAGCTTTAAGGAATATTACAGATTTTGATTCGGTCTCTTATCCTCTGCAACATGAATAGCATGTTCTTGGTAGGACCTATAGGCTCTATTTTCAACCTGGATTCTGAAGTAAAGAAGAAATGTAGGGTAGGAGCAGAACTAGTAAACAGGTAATACGAAACACAAGCAAGGAAATAAACAAGAACAAAAAAACCTTTGTTCTTATAAGCTACTTGAAATTTTGAGAGGGGATCACTTGTTACAGAAACCTTAGGGAAAAACACCAAACAACCAGACAAAGTCTTATGTGAAGTTTGTTAAATGACCTGGAGAAAGGGTTGCATGGTTTTCCCTTCAATTTGCAAATAACACTAAGCCCTTTTGAATAATAAAATAAAAAACAAGTAAATTACCTGAGCATTTGCTAAGTCTTTTCAAAGCATTATGCTAAGAGCAATTCCTACTTTATTTTCAGTATCTTATTTAGTCCTCTCCAAAACCCTATTAAAATATTACTAATCCCTTTACAGGTAAAGAAATTCACTTGTTCAAGGTTATATATCTACTACAAGGCAGATTCAAACCTTTGTTTCAAGTGCTTGGCTTTCAAGCATTTATGAATTTTGGAGTCAATATGTAACACATGTTAATCCAAACAATGGTAATGGAACTGAGGACACTAAAAATGCAGAAATTACTCTAGAAAGGGTAGGAAAGAGAGTCTGTAAGACACCTGAGTAAAATCAATGGGAACACTATAGATGTGGGAAGTACTAATAAAAGCTGAAAGGAGATGTGAATAAAATCTGAAAAGCCATGAAGAGTGTGAAAAAATAAAAATGGTCTCAAATATAAGTTTCAGACTATAATGAGTTACTGTTTCTTGTTACTTGAATAAATTTAATTGAGATTTAATAAAATCATGGTATGGGTAGAATTATGTCTCCCTTTTCAAATTCAGAAGCTGATTTCAGGAAGGAGGAGCTGAGAGAAAGCTGAAAAGACTTTATTTAAAAGGGATAAACATTAGAGGCTTCCTCTATAATTATGTATAAGACAAGAATGATTTTTCAGATTTAATTTTTAGAATTTTCCAGTAGTGTCTAATATCTCCTTGTAAATTTTGAGTTATAAAATGTAGGCATAGTAAGAAGGGCAGAAGTTCTGTGGCCTCACATGGAGATAACGTATTTTTTCATGCCCTCTAGCCCTCAGCTAAAATGGTGCCCTGATGGCAGGAGGCAGTTAATTCACATCCCAGGTGCCTAACTTGCTCCCTGAGAGTAGATTACTTATTGGCAGGACAAGGTCATTCTTCATTTTAACCATTACCATAGCATTTTATATTGTCAGGCACTATGTGGTTTTGCAATCCTTAAAATCCCCCGGTGAAGGAAAGGGGATGACAAATACAATTATGTCTGATTTACAGACTAGGGAACTGGGACTCAGTCAAGAGACAAAGCCATCATTGGTGAGGGACATCCCAGCAGGCAGGAGCTCTGGCTCGGGTCTCTGTTCATCATGTGCAGAACAGGAATAAACCTAGGGGATATCAGCTATGCATGCAAATTCTTATATTTCTTGGAACTTTAGCTCCCCACCCAAGCTGATTCTTGGCAGCAGCCATCTGTCAAAAAACTTAAAGGTGCAAAGAAAGTTAGGTACAAATTGTGTACAGTGTGTTAGAATTTTAGCTATTCAAAGTTAGAGATATCTGCAAAAGCAAAATGGAATACATTGTAACTTAACAGTGACTCTCTAAAACTATATCAGAAGGACTAAGGACAAATACTCTACTATTTGCCACTATTTTGACAAGTGAATCCCGTTAGAAGCATGAGTGGAGGGACGTCTAGGGGGCCAGGAAGTGATTAGAAAAAAATTAAAAGAACAAATTGTTCATTACTTAGTATAATTTTATCTAAAAATCTATATGAATTTGGAAAAAAATTACTATTTCTATTTTGTCATTTAATTATGAGATTAAACTGTGTCTTGGTATTTATTCCAACAGGCCTATTTTACCTACTCTTGAAGCATATAATCTAAGGGTTTGTTAAGTTATTGCCTGTAAAATAATGCTGGACTTTTTGTTATGGGTATTTTGGGGGAGTACTTTAATATTCAAACCCACAACCTAGGATTCCAGTTCTTGAAAACTGATAAAAATTTCAAAATGAAACACCTGAAAGAGCCCTTCACATTAAGTCAACATTTGAGTCTCAACTGGAATGTTGGGCATCAGCCTACAAGGTCAATGTGGCTGGCTAGCTTTCGACTTCCTGAAGGTGAATGCTGGACATTTCATGTCTGCTTCAAGCTAAATCCTGAGATACAAGCAGCCAGAGTAGATATGTTTTCATGTAATTTAATGCTTACTTGCTTTTATTTTATAAAATTTGAATTGTTCTAACCCATTTTCCTGCTGCCAATTAGAGATCCAGTGTCGCCCTGATGTACCATTGATTCTAAGATCAATGTGCCACCAGCGCTTAAAGAGCATAATTGCTCTCTTGAAGCAAGCTGCTGGGCAGGGATGGCCCTTCTGAGTTGGACTGTGGTAAACCACAGTGAGACCGAACAGTAAAGAATCAATGTGAAGACCCATTTAAATTGATGTTATTCGGGTCTAGGGTTCTACTGGCAAAACGACTTCCAGATGGAAGTTACAGTTTGGGGAGTGACAAGTGTAGAAACAGCTGCCACAAATCTGTGACACAGAATACAGTAAAACTTACTTTAATAAGTTTGCAATTTAATAAAATGAACACATAATTAGACTTAATTGTAAAATCCAAATCACTCTCTTTAGCACAATTATAGATTTTCCTGTTTGGTGGCAGCTCATAGTATCTACTGAGTTAAATAATTTTCTGAAAGAACAAGTAAATTGATTACAATTATATATCATCATATGTAATAAATAAGGAAGAGCCTCCCAATATTCTTTCACTTGGACTTTAAGATAAAATCCCACCCACAGCAAGTATTTGGAAAGAAGTTTCTGCTTTAAGGAGAAATTAAACTTCAAAAGAATGCAAATGATCTATTTTGTACAGCATTTGTTTTTTTCATTAAACATTATTTTTTTTAGGCCAGGAACCCTGGCATTTTGGGCATTTAGCTTAATGCCCAAAATGCCAGTTGAGACTCAAATGTTGACTTATAAAATTCACCGTTTTCACTGTTTTAAAGTTTACAATGCAGTGGCATTTAGTATATTCACAATATTGTACAACCATCACCACTATCGAGTTCCAGAACACTTTCATCACCTCAAAAAGGAAACCATACACCCAATAAGCAGTCACTTGTCATTCCTCATCCACAAACATTGGAAACTACTAAATCTGCTTTCTGTCTCAATGGATTGCCTAATCTGGATATTTCATATAAATGGAATCATACAATACGTGGCCTCTTGTATCTGTTGTATACTCTGTCTAAGCATGTTTTTAAGGTCCATCCATGTTATAGCATGTGCCTCATTTCTTTTTCTGGCTGGACAATATTCTATTGTATGGATATACCACATTTTGATTATTCATTCATCAGTTCATTGACATCTGGGTTATTTCCATCTTTTGACTGAATATAAATATGAATAAGCTACTAACATTTATGTGCCAAGTTTCTTTGGGCACATGTTTTCAGTTCTTTGGGTATATACCTAAGAATGGATTAGTTTAGCCACATAGTAATACTACGCTTAACTTATTAAAGAATCTCCAAACTTTTCCACAGTACTCACATCATTTTATATCCCCACCAGCACTGTATGAGTGTATCAATTTCTTCACATCCTTGCCAAACCTATTATTTACTATTTTTTTCATTATTAGTCTTCCTACTGAGTATAAAATTCTATCTCATTGTATTTTGATTCACATTTCCCAAATGACTAATGACGTTGAGCATCTTTTCATATGCTGTTGACAATCTGTATATCTTCTTTGGAGAAATATCCATTTAAGTACTTCACTCAATTTTTAATTGAATTGTTTGTCTTTCTGTTGTTGAGTTGCAAAGTTTCTTTATATATTCTGGATGCTGGACCCTTTATATATATCATATATATAATTTACAAATATCGTCTCATATTATGTAGGTTGACTCTTCACTTTCTTGATGCTGTCCTTTAATGAACAAAAGTTTTTAATTTTGATGAAGTCCAATTTATCTATTTTTTCTTTTATTGCTTGCATTTTCAGTGTTCTATCTAAGAAACCATTGAAATCCAAGGTCATGAAGATTTACTTCCGTTTTCTTCTAAGAGTTTACACTTTTAGCTCTTACAGTTAGGTCTTTGTTCCAATTGAATTAACACTTGTATACAGTACCAGGAAATGGATCAATTTCTTCTTTTACATGAGAATATGCAATTGTCCCAGCACTATTTAAGACCACTCTTTCTCATTAAATGGTCTTAGCACCCTGGTCAAAAATCAATTGACCATAGATGTATTGGTTTGTTTCTACATTCTCAATTCTATTCCATTAATCTATATATCTATCCTTATGTCAGTACTGCACTGTTTTGATTACTGTAGCTCTATACTAAGTTTTGCAATTGATAAATGAAGTCCTCCAACTTTATTCTTCTTTTTCAAGATTGTTTTGGCGATTTGAATTCTCCTGCAATTCCATATGAATTTTAGAATCAGCTTTTCCACTGTTGCAAAAAAGGGTCATTGAGAGTTTGATAGGTATTGTGTTAATATGTATGTTGTTTCAGAGAATATTTTTATTTTAACAATATTAAGCCTTCCAATTGATGAATATAGGATATTATTCCATTTATTATTTAGTCATCTTTAATATGTTTCAGCAGTGTTTTCTAGTTTTCAGTACGCAAGTCTTGTAACTTTTTTGTTTAATATATTCCTAAGTATTCATTGTTCTTAGGTTATTGTAAATGGAATTGTTTTCTTAATTTCCCTTTTTTTGGATTGCTCATTGCTAGTATTTAGAAATACAACTGTTTTTTGCATGTTGATCTTATATCTTGCAACTTTGCTGAATTCATTTCATGAATCAATTTTTTATGTTATAGAAATTAACCAAACACAGAGCATAATATGGCTTGATAACTTAGGTACACTAGACTACTACAGAAAAACCATTACACTGTTTAAAAAGCCAACAAGTATATTTTCTTATATCTCTATTTTAATTAATATTATGGCTGTCATCGTATACCTCTTCCACATAATAAAAGTGGATTTAAGATAAACCCCTCTTGCTGTGACCAAAATAATCATAATGTCCCCTGGCTTACAGAATGACCATTATATATGCCAACAAAACATTGTTTGGTGGCTAAATAATAAT